>NC_136643.1:10290839-10460839 GCF_949748355.1 Melanostigma gelatinosum | reverse complement strand
AATAGACAAAGAAACATCTTCATCTGCCCTCAAGCAATGAGTTTAGGAAAAGTGGGTTTTACATTATAGATCGCGCAGAAACACAGGACTCACTGGCGCCGTCTTCTTCAATTGCATTCCGAGATATTTAATAACGTTCATTCGACCTTCGTCAGGTTACATAATGGATCTCAGCAAGAAAACAGGTGTTAAGGATGCTGTGCACACTGCGAAACTCAATGTCATTATGTGGTTAAGTGGTTAACGATTCAATTAAGCCCATCGGTAGTAGTGTAAACGCCATGGAGGGAAGAGCCTGGTCCGCGGCTAGTGGGCAGGCAATCAAGCCCCCAATAAAAGGCTTCAGTTTACGCTGCACTGCTCGGCCCTGTAATAACGGCACGTTGGGGGAACATGTGAAAGAAAAAAGGCACGAGGATCACAGCTCCATTCAGCTGAAATTAATTCACCATGTTCCCCCTCGTTAGTGGAAGCCCATCACCCAAAAATCACAATTAAGATACACAGGCAGTGAGAAGCTTGGAAGTCCGGGGGGGTTGGGGGGGCGGGTTACTTGTCATGAAGGATCTCCTTCAGTGAGTTTTGACAGCTCAGCAGAAAGTCGACTCCAAAACAAACTCAAAGAAGCGGGGCCTTGATATAGCATTCCAAGTCAAGTCCAAGTGTGTTCGCACGGCCCCGTATGAAATGGGACCCGAAAGGCTCAAAACATGAACCCAGCTGAAGGTCTCAAAACGATTTCAGGGGCTGCAGCAGACTAAAGGAGGGCACATTTGAATTACCAATAAAGATAGTTGTCGCAGAAAATTGGATTCAAATCCAACAAGAGGATTACAGCAGGTCTACTACTAATGTAGTAAATCCAACACATCTATTAAAGTGAATCCGAGAACCAGGAGAGGGAGTGATTACGTAAGTGCAATCAAACTCTGGAATCAAGTTCTCCTCATTGCTCCAGGTGCAGGTGGGGGTGCTTATTAGCGAGGAATGTGTTTTAGTGGACGAGGTCCTGGTGGTGCAGCACCTTCCACACTAATAATTCTCATTAAAAACGTTCCCCCAAAGACCTTCAACCTCTTTTTCTTCCCTCTGGGCTGTAAAAAAGTTTCCTGATAAGAAAAAGCAGCACGTCGTGTGGGCAGCAGCAGCACAGATCCAGTCGGCACACAGCTGCATGCTGGAAGCGGTAGATAAGAGGCAGGCACAGGCATAGATAGCGCCGGACTGGCTCCGACACGTTTTTTTATTTCCTGAGGGCCGGGACTCCTCCTGCAACCAGAAGGGCTCCATGTCCAGACTCCGTGCGCAGAGGGTACGAGCTGGCGAGTGCATCTTAAAAAGCACCCTAAAAAGCATCTTAAAAAGCATCGTAAAAAGCACCCTACACAGACAAACTACAGACTCTGAGACATCTGAGAAACAAAAAGGTTGCTCAAAATAATTACAGCGATGAATATAAGAAGCGGATACTTCTTGACTCCTGGGCCGCTTCTAAATAGCTCATCCTTCACGGTGCATTAGCGCTCTCACGGCATTGAAATGACGATGGGAAAAGATTATGTTTGTGTGCTTTAAATACACCACTGAGAACTGTTAGCGTCTCTTGAGCAATCTTGCACTGCTGATTGAAACCCAATATTACTTTATCATACGAGTTATTTGTTTTTGTTTGTCATCACAACATTTTTTTCACTGGGTTTATGATTTGGGGATGTTGTGAATCTACTGCAGGGGTTCTCAACCTTCTGTGATTCAAAAAAGAAATAAAGAATCCAAGAACCTAACCAACTAAATGAGAAAGAAGCGTAGCAACAAAAAAGAAGAATAAAGCATGTTATGCCTCCCGTCAGCTGTAAAGAATCCCATCCAATCACTGCCATTCTGAATCCAAATGTGATGTATTCAGGGTCATCTAAAATTCCATAACAACAGAGCAAAGTGGCTTACTGGGTAGAGAGGGTTGTCCGCCAACCGAAAGGTCACCGGTTCGATCCTCGGCTGCACCGTGTCCTGTGTCGAAGTGTCCCTGAGCAAGACACTGTACCCCTAACTGCTCCCCGGGCGCCTGTCATTGGCAGCCCACTGCTCCCTACATATACAGGGATGGGTCAAATGCAGAGAATAATTTCCCCACTGTGGGACTAATAAAGGAATGTTTCTTCTTCAAAGAGGAAAATCATGTACAGTAATAATCTGCATATAATATACACTGCATCATAAACATGCTCCGTATCAGGGATGAAACACACTATATATGTTCATAGGCACTTTTTACTATCAGTGAACGAATTCAAATATTTATCATCATATTTCTTCTTGACTTTTTCGGTATTCATCCGTATCCCCCAGATCCCAGCAATAAAATTGTTGAGTAAAGTGTTTCCAGAAAAGATTGGCGAAAAAACTTCCTAAATGAGATCCGGGAGGAGCAAAATATAAACTAGATTTCCCTCCCTGTGGTTTGAAGCTGCGAGGCTGGCGTTCTTCAGTGTACACAGGGAGGAGAAAATTGAGTCGGACATGTAATCAATAAAAGAAGGTCTGTTGAAAAAAAACAACAGAGACATATGAGAAGTGCAAACTGTGTTTGTGATCATGTCATATACTGCAGCTCAGAAGATTTGAAACTTTGCCAGCAACACACACACACACACACACCGCAGAGAACTCTGATACAGCAGAATCTACATTGGTGTGCTTTAGAAGAAAAAGGGAACTTACAGCAGTTTTGCTGTACAACCTGACCCACTTCAAACACTCACTGATATTCCGTGGTCAACTTCAGTCAAGCCGAAGTTGGACTGTGGCTCCGTGGGAGGGATGCGAAATCTATCCCGCCTCTGCACGCAGCAAGGCCGCTGGCTGACAAGTGAATGCAACGCGGGGATTTGTATTATTGATAAAAAAACCACACTACCAGCACACCTCCTTGATTTAGGGTACAAGTACAGAAGCACTTCACTTCATCTCCGGCTCTGCTGAGCCTGGCTCACCGAGCATTTTGCTTCAGAGTGTGCGAGTGCGTTCTAGTACTTACTCATGTCGTTCGAAGGGTTTCGACAGACAACAAATACCCCCCCCCCCCCCCCGTGCCCTCGTTGAGCATCACACTTGAAAGCTGAAGGAGAGCTTTTCTCCCTTTGTCTTGGTGTTGACACTTCCTCAAGCAGCTCACCTGAGCAAGTCAAACCAACGGGCTGCTGAAGAAACACACCGTTTGTAAATGTTTCAACTTTTCAAACTCGACAACATAAAGACCCTAAATGGGCCCCCTTTGTGTTTCCTGTTGCAATGTTTTTTTAATGCAGTAGCCGACAGGAAGTAAAACTTGGCCCAAGGCTGTCGCTCCGGCAACAGAATGGCAATGAAAAAGGGACTATTGCAAGTGAATGCCGACACTTGTAAAAGAGAGGTTTCTGTGTGTCGGTGACCCTGGTTGTACAAGATGCATTCTGTCTTCAGTCAACACAAGAAGCCCTGATTTGCTCCTGTAGCTGCCACTACCGCTTCCCGCTTGTATCCACTGATTGATTCGGGATATTATTATTATGAGGCAAACAGACTCCATCCCGCCCAGGATGTAATTGTCCGTGCAGGTGCTAACCACTAAAGGCTGAGGCTATCCTTTGAGCTCCAGCAGGATTTTGAGAGTCTAGCTGAGGCAGTTGAGCCTGGAAAATCTCTGCAGATTATTTTAAGCCCCAATTCCTACCCACCTTTTCGGCAGAGGAAAACGTGAACGTGCGATTTATCTCCAGTAGATTGGATTACTGTGACGTCCTCCCCGCTGCTTTGTCTCAAAAGACCGGGTGATGAGTTAACGCAGAATGCTACAGCCGTGAGTTTATAACAGAAGGGAAATTAAGACTCCCGAGGACGTCAAACCTGGCCGCGTCGGTGCGTGTGTGTGTGTGTCATCACTGCAAAATGTGGTCCTGGAGACTGGAACTACCACAGAATCGCTCTTTGGTGCTTCTTCTGCGTGTTTATATGTCTGTGAAAGCATCGCAACTGTGCACGATGCAGTCGCAGAACTTTACAGGTGTCTAAGAAGGTTTTTCGACCCGATGGACTGAAAGTGGTACACTTAGGCTGCTGCTAGAATTTGCCTGTGTTTTCGTCAAAATCTCTCCATTCCACCAGGCCTCCTGGGGCCCGGTTGCCGATCCGGCACCACAGGGGGCTCTGCTCGAATCAATCCCTGCTTCCCGACTGTGCAGCTAGCGTCCTGAAAACACTCTCGACTCAGAGCATTCCTTTGCAGTGCCCTTCCACAACAAGCTCCCCAGGCCTAAGAATTGTGATTTTTTTTTATACTCGTGTCAATAAAGGTTTGTTGAATTTCTAGTTGAATGTAAAAATCTGTCAGAAAAACATTATATGGCCCAGAGAAAACCAAGCGAGTCAAGCTCCTTAAATAGCTGCATTGCAATATTGCACAATATAAAAAAGGTAGAAAGATGTGATCGGGCCCCCAAACATGGCAAAGAGGAAACTCAGAGTTGAAGCCAAAGTGAAGAGTCGGACACGTCCTCTAATGGCAGCTTCCTTCGAGGAGACACTCAAGGAAAAATGTAGACATTGTTTAAAAACAGCCTTAATCTCGAGGTGACTGAATGACGTTCATTATTTTCTCTTTACAGGAAACGAAAAATGAGTCCTTTCGACTCAATGCAGTGAAAAATACACTTCAGTGGGTGGAATCAGCATAGTGTCACGGAGGGCAAGCAGCATTTCTAACATCTTCCACTCGGCTCCTCTTCACCAAAGTCACATTTCTGTCTATTTAGTTTGAGGGGAGAGGGGATCTTCGGAGGGAGATAGCAGGTCAACAATATATGCCAGATAGAAACGGTACACATCACCTGAAAGATGAGAACCTAAAGATCAATCTGAGAAGCTCAGCACAGCACTGTGTGAAGTGTTTCTATTCATGAATCTGTAATAAATATTGTGTTTTGTTTAGGCGCCTTTTAGAGTGTATAAGGGCTTAGAACATTATGATGCAAGTATATGATGGCCATACCCAAGCTCTTATGTATCATAGGTATTTTCAGCAATTCCTGGGATGATACCATTTATTACACCGATTTGATGCGAGATGAATGATTTTATACCAATTGAAAATATATCAAAAATGGCCAAGAATTCCTTCAAAATACCACATTAAGACACCAAGACTTTAGGGAACACCACTGAAAAAAACAAAAGGTGCGATTTGGTATCGAACACTTTTGACAGTTTAAGGTTTTGTCTGTAAGAATTGCATTTTCCAGCGATTGAATGGCAAGCACTTCTTGCTAATATTCTCGCTAATATTAAGCAGAACTTATTTTGACACTGTACATGTCTTGCAATGACGCTGGTTGTTCTTGAGCTTCTACTCAGCAGTGCCCTTTCCTCCAAACCTTCTACGTCTATTCTTAGAAAAGCGACCTTTCCCAATGTGTTGATCTTTGGAAGCATCTCGGCAGCTGTGGTGCGTTGACAGCAGACTTCAGTTTTGATTTTCAAATTTGACGGGAACACGTTAGACAATATGTCCAAGCCAGTGATGGGAAGTCATCAATTTTCATTAACTTTATTGCCGACTCCAGGCCAAGTGTGCCACTAAAGATAGATGACAATGGGAGACTATGCTGAGCAACACCAATGCTGTAGCACACTGAGGAAACTCACAAGTGGGACAAACGAAGACGGTAAATTGGATTACAGTATTCTCATTTTCTTGGAGAATGGTTTCCTGAAAACGTATTATCATGGTGACTCTGCATGGCAGTGAGGGTGGGGGCGATATGACCTGAAAGCCATATCAAAATGCATTGTTCCATTTTGAAACAATTTATTTGTATAGTCATCTGTGGACAAAATTCTCTCTCCTTTCTTTCTATCGAACATGAAACAGACGTAATATATGTCAGAGTCACATTTACTTCACCCATTCAGCAGTCAAAACCCTCCAGGGAATAGGCATATTTCACATTCCCTGTAAAAAGAAAATATATAATGTGCATTAAATCACATGTTTAAATTCATGGCTTCCCTTATGGCATTCCCTCTGGAGGTTGTTTTAGTCTATGGACGTATTCTATAATGACTGCAATTTGTGGGATGGAATTAATTGCTCGTATTTCTTTGACATTTTGCTGATTTCTCTTGTGTATCATGTTTCCTGAAGTCATAGTGTTCCCCGCAAGACTGACGCGGCAACCTTTTACTGAACTTACTGACGCTGTTGAGACACACGGCTTGGGTATATTCCTACCCGGCCCCACATTAAAGGCTCCTGGACTGAACTTCCCCTGGAGTGGATTCCAGTCACACAAAAGAAAGGCGGACCTCGTGCCAACTTGAAAGTTCAATGCATGTGTGGCCAAAACAATCTGCCAACGGGGCGATCCTTCTTTGTCAGTGTACGGAGGAGCTGTGACAGGAAAAGAAAGGCCTCGAGGGTAACTTGAGCAAAACCAAACACATCTTCGGACTTCTTCCAGCTCATCTTGATCAGGAATCCCTCAGTTCTTACACCCAAAACTCACCGTGGGGCAGATCAAGAGCGTTTAAGCCGAGTCATGAATATTGCTCCAATGCTGAACGAGTCATCAGGCTCTCGCTTGGAAACAAATTGTCATCTCTTGCATATCTTTGGATGCGAGCCTTTTTTGCACACTGCAGGGGGGCCGGCTACATAATTCACTGTGATATACAGTATTTATCACGCTCCTGATAACCTTGCCACAGTCTGTAAAGAACAGCTGTCCTACTAAGAGTGCACAGTAGCTGTGATCGCAAAGCTGAGAAATTGTTGTTTAGGATTGTTTAGGAGTGTGTACGGGCTCGCTCCTATTCATCATCATGGATTGAATTCTAATTGTTTTGTGCAGCACACATTTGAATCAGCTGCCCAGAAATATTTCAAACGATTACAGTGAGCAACAATCCACAGCAATAAACATAACAAAGCCATCTGTGCAAAGAAACAGGACACGAGGCCCGCCCAGATCAAAGTGGTTATTTGGAGGTAGCTTCACCGAGAGACCTCTCCCAGCCTGAACTTCATCTTTTTAGCAAAGAAGAAATAAGTGGTTTTGGGCCCACAAAAAAAAGAGAAGATAATATTGGATATTTCAGACCGTCTCAGACTGTAAAGTGTTTCATTTCCTGCACTTTATAAACCCAATATGAATAGCAGAGTAGATTAGAGGCCGGGGAAAGCTCACTTTGTATTTCACATCAGAGGGAGAAATCATTTTTTTGTATTTGTAGCTTGTGGTAAGGATTTAGTAGAAATGCACAGACATTTCTTGTTTATTTTCCACGTTTTTTTAATGTACGCATCCTTCTTTATGCGACGCTCAATGAATGCAGCCTGAGCTCAACAACAAGGAGGTTGAAAGGCTGGAAGAGGGGGGGGGGCAAAGTGATTAGCATCCATCACTGTCTGTTCCTCTGTGACAGCGAGAGGGCCGTGACAAGATGGAGGAGGCACAATCAGGGGCTACAGCAAAGGCATGGCGGGAAGAAAGAAGCCTGGGGAGGGGAGAAGATGAGCTTTGCCCCACTGGAACAAATAACAAAGTTGGGACATCGGATTTTGAAAGGTCAAGATAAGGACAGAAAGAAAAGAAAAGGTGTGCTTTATGAAGGTGACAGAGGTCCCAATACTCGTTGTTTGCGTGTGCGGGAACGTTAAAGAAGAATGGCTACAATGCAACTTAAAGCGACCGAGTTATCTAAAAATATGCAGATGCAAATGGAGGGTATTTGCCGAGCGTGACCATTCCCTCATATTTTTGAGAGATGTCTCCTTCGGTCACGCTACTGTGACGAAAGTCCTCAGCTAAGTGTCGGGAATTTTGTGACTTCTAATTTTCCTCATGACAAGGGAAGTGTTCGAAGCAGGGTTTGATGGCAAAGTATTATTTAAAAAAAAAGAGAGACACTGCTGCAGGATACTCTGCCAGTATGTAATCCAAAATCATCAAATAACACGTTGGCTGCTATTCTTTTTCATATGTTTGATGTGTTTTTGTTCCAGCACGTCTTTATACTTTGTTTAGAGGGTCGGCGGTTCGATCCCCGGCTCCGCTAGGCGCATGTCGATGTGTCCTTGAGCAAGACACTTCAACCCAAATTGCTCCCGTAGCTGTGCCTACGGTGTGACAGAATCTGAATTGTAAGTCGCTTTGGATAACAGCGTCTGCTAAGTGACTGTAATGTAATGAGTGATTTGTCAGGTTTTTGATGTAAACCTGAGGGAAAAGTCAAATGTTTTCTTTTCTTTCGGTATACTCTAAAATACAAAATTCTGTGATTATTAGAATTGAACCAACTGCAGTCAAAACTGGTATCAGGAGGCGACCTCCGCGTCTCAAACATGAGGCCAATGTGGTAGAGCCTTAAACGTGCATTCTTTCTAATGGCCATCAGGGGGCGACTCCTCTGGTTGCAAAAACAAGTCTGATTGTATAGAAGTCTATGAGAAAATGATCCTACCAGTTTGCAATTTCTGATATAATATTTAAATGGTATCGACTTGACTATCCGGCCGGGCTTGCATCAACAGTCCCTGAGAAGTCACCCTCCAGGTCTGTATCTCAGCCCCTGCACAAAGAGCTAACCCAGGCTGCTGTGAGTTCTGCAATTACACACTGGATTTCCTCACTGGCCTCATTTTTTGGCCATGCTGCCAAACAAGCTTTCCAGGCAACCACCAACCAAGCTGCTGAGTGGGATAAAGCGAAGCAACGGCTGACAGGAGACTGAAAACAATTCTGGTTTGCTGTGACAGTGCGACATCGAAAACATCCACAACAGAACTTTTTCCAAGTGTAATGTCAAAAGGTGCAGTTTGTAGTGAAGAGCACACTGAGAATCACCACCCTGCTCTCTGCAGCTTCTCTCGGCTCTGCAGAGCTTTAGAGGGTCTTTAAGCTTGGTTTTAGTTAAACAGCCTCCAAATTTACTGTTTTGGCTCATTCACTGCAGATTCAGCAGTACAATCCAACACAGAGCAGCAGAAAAAGAAAGTAAGCGACTATAGCTGGAGGACACGGTGATGGAAATGGTGGAAATGGAGCATTTAGAAAGCTTGATATTTCCTTAAAAAGAGAGACCAACAGAGCTAATAGTGGAGGGAATATTACACTTAGAATTCTGCTTTTGTAGATGTTTGTTAAGTGATGTGTTAGGGCTGGACGATATGACCAAACATGTTGGAACAATGTTTTATTTTGTAACCACATTTGTATTAGTTTACACATTTTCCCCCATTATGTACAGCGATCAAATAACTGAAATGTTGTGTTGATGTCGCACATCTACATCCATTTACTAAGGTAATCACATATGCATTATCAATGTAGATATTTACATTCTCATAGTAACATGGGGGGGAAAACAAATGGTGTGGTTTGCAGTTTCAAGAGTATTGTCCTCAGGAATTATGTTTTTTAAGAAGTAACGGGTCGTTGAGGATTGATCACATATGTACAGTGTATACAACACTTATTGTCGTCTATCTCACTGCTGCACGCTACTTTTGAGACTTCTGCCGATCAAGTTGGCTAACTAGCTAGCTAGCACGATGCTAACATGAATGGGGTTGAAATAAGTCAATCTTGCAGCTCTTCTAGACTTTCCAAATGTTGACCAAATTGATCAAATGCTGATCGTGAAACAAGTCATCTCACAAAAGGGGTTGCGACACTCAAAATGATTTACCCATCTTTTTTAGTAGATTTGTGCTTGTTGGCTTCGGAGACATGCAAGACTATGTAGTCTGACAGCAGATGAGGAAAAAGATGGTCTGCCCAGAGATAGATGACACGGGTTGTTATCGGTAATTGGTTTTCAAATCTCTTGACGTTATATCTTTCTCTGACCAAACCACAATAATGTTGGAGAAGCGACTTAGCTGAGGCAGCCAAGTATATGCCACAGTGATAAAGAAGCTTTATGTCGTAGTCAACTCAGAGCCCAAACAACAGCAACAATGAAATTTGCGTGGGGAGGCGGCACCATAACGAGCCAGAATAAATCGAATTAGCTTTAATGTGAATGATCTTTATGGGGGAAGCTTCCAGGCTGACAGTGTAGAAGATAAATAAATAATGTACTCGAGAAGGATAAGTATTTATTCCACAGACTGCAGCCTTGGAAAAACATCTACAACACATAAATAGCCATTCAGGCCTGCAAGGATGAGATATGCCGTATACTGAGAGAATGAACAGAGAAATCAGCCTCCCAACTAAAGTGCTAAACAATAGCAATAAAACACACATAACTCCTGCCAATTCATTACCAGGAGGAGGATAATGCAGTCATGCTGTCTCAACCGGATAAAAAAGAAGAAAAAAAGCCAGCTGCGGAGCGACGAAGCCTGCCACTGGAAATGAATGGTACTCATCAAGAAGTAAAAGAGCCATGAAAAGCGGTGGGTTCTTTTCGCCCACAACAGGACGACTTCTTGAATTAACCGGGGACGCCTCGGATGGTCGTGTGCCATTGATTTCTTTGGGAGGCGCTCGATCAAGACGACATGTGTCATAAAGCGTCGGCCCGAATTGGAACCGCAGCGCCGACGGTGTTAAGTCGGTCTGATTTGGTCGGAGCCATCAGCGCTCACCAGTAACGAGACCAAACAAGAGACGCGTTGGTGGGGCCGGTTGTGGCAAATCTCTACATGGTCGAGTATGACGTTTGCATGAAATGCATTATGCGCCCGTCAGCTACAGCTCTACGTTTATAGCTGGCTCACTGTGGCAGCATCTTCTTACATTGTGATATGCAGATCTGTAGTATCATAGCATATGTAGACATATGTAGACATATTTTGATAGTGATCACAAACATCAATCAGGGGCCAGGGCTATAAACGATATTTAGAAATGAGGAACTGAGAAACGAACATGTTCGCCCAGTAAGAATCAATAATTTATAACAAATAAGAGATGTGCAGCTTTGTAAATGTGACAAACACAATATCTAAATGTTGTTCTAAAATAGAAAATGTTTTTCCCACCCCCCGTTTTTCGCATCCAGGATAGGACTGTTGGCTCTGTCAGCACTTTGCCGTTGTTAGCACTGTTGCAAGTCAGCGGCTCAGCCGACCCCATGTTGAGAGCCGCGTGGATGCAATAGATATGCTAGGAATTTTAAATGATCTATAGCACCATTCAAAAAATGGAAAAATATCTCTCCAGATCAAAAGCCAGGACTTCAGTTTACATGATAGCAAAATGATGACTGGTGTGTTAACTGCATGCCATATTAATCAGAGCACTACAAAGCCAAAGTTCCTCCTGAGTTACCATATGACTGGTTGCTGACCAGCAAAGTAGCATTTTAAAGTTTTGTATTCAAAAATAGGTTGGTTTTTTTTTTTGGTGGGGGATTAAGTGGACAGTTTTTTTTAAACATGAGTAGCTTTAAATGGTATGTAAAGTTATATAATGTAGCAGTACTTATACCAAAGTACACACCCCTGGTATTAGGGTATGTAAAGGGAACCGCACAGAGACAACTACTACACTCTAATAGCTGTCTTTGTGCGGCCCTCCTTTGTCTGATGTGGTTTCAATGACTTACATGGCAGTGCGTTTGATTCCAGCCAGTAGCAAGCGTTTTCACTGAATGTTTGATCAAAGCGGGAGAGTGAAGTTCGGCTTTCTTGTCTGAGTGGAGAGCTTATTCTGCACTACAGTGTGGGTGAGCCATGAGTCAAATAAGCTGCCACAGGGTCTTGAGCGCGCACAGAGCTGCAGGAATACAAATGTACTCCCGAGCGAACAACATGCGTTACCCCGTGGATTTGGACTTTTGGGAATTTGGATTTCCACAACACAATAAAAGGTCATCTCTCCATTGACGCTGAGGAGCTCGCTGCCAAGAGAAGACATGAACGATATGAAAAGCATGAAAAAACCGCAAAGCGACTTCGCATTCGGTCCACGTCTTGTGTCAGCACCGCTATCAAATTTTGATAGCTACGAGCGCTAATTGCTCGAAAGCCGTGTTTCTCATCCCATTAGCTTATCCCTTACAAAAAGGCGGAGGCCACATTCATCAGGAAATTAGATTGCAGAGAGACTTTCCTTAATCAGAATGTAAAACGTTATTCATGCCTAAACTAAGCCAAGCACTCCTCATTGGCATTCTGCGCTGACCCAGCCTTCAACGACACGAAAAAACATGCTCAAGTCACAGGTTTCTTCTTGTTCGATTTCAAACACTACACTGTGTTAACACAAGCACCCGTTCTTCAAAACACACAGTGGAATGAAACACTACAAGGGAGCATATTAATAGCTAAACGTCTGCAAATGTGTGAATCGTGTTGGGGGCATTTTAGCTTTTACAAATGCCTTTTCGATGAATTCAGACAGGAAGGGCGGGAAAGTGTAACAGAGGGAGACAGGAACAGCATGCAGCGCCTCACGCAGAGCCAGAGACGCGGGGCCGCATTAACTCAAATCAGCCGTCGTGATTTGCCTCGAATCAGAGGAGGTCTGGAGTCACAGTGTGAAAGCAATAATGTAATGAGGCTGATGGGAGCTCTTTCTCATCAGCTCACCTGCTCCGTTTACCTCGGTTATCGGCTCGTCTCAGGTTGTGATTTAGATCCATCTGACCTATCCCGGAAAGACGTTTGCATCCGAATGTCAACGGGCAACAGATGGTTATGAATGCAGAAAGTGCCTCTCGCACTCGTTCATCTATTTTATGGTCTACAAACGTTTAAAGGGTTCCGGTAAACGGAACTCAAATATCGCTGCAACAAACTTTCTTGTGACATTTTCATGAATCGTCCGAATGACAGTTTGGGATATTTATCCTCATTGTTGTCTACTTTATTAAGGGACGTCACTTTTAGTTCTACAAACTTGTGGTGGACGTTTTTCATTGTCTTATGGCAATTTACTCGAACACTTAGAGGAGAATATAATCAGCGGGGCAGTAATTAAACATTGAAATGTATTCATTTTTTATTATTTTAATCATTGTTTATTAATTCTCCAGCTGAAATAGCATCATCTACATAATCAAGAGTATGCTAGCCATAATGAATTATTTCATCACTTTGGTTTTGGGCCAACTATAAAAAAATGATGCAACTGTCTTTTGACAGATAAAAGAAAAACTACATGCCAATACTGATATATTTGCAATGAGTTAATATCAATAGCTATAATAGCTCTTAACAATATTAGCACATTATGCTACAAGAGATGTTATTACTGCACACAATAGTGCAATACAAATTAAAACTGCAGGCAATACAACTGCTGTTCTACCTCAATGGAGTTTATTCCTTATGACATTGTATATTTGACGTGCATGTTTCCCTAGATTGTGTTGTGAAAGGCTCCAGAGTGACGATGTTTACCTCCCTGTGCACACTGGGCATAATTCAGAAATATTATAACAAGCCACACTTACACAGAGGCCTTGCTCAAACAACTTACAAATGGAAAGGCGTAGCATCCTTTTGTAGAAGCATATTATTTAACATAGACGGACTGTACGGTTACATGCACTGTGTTAAATAATCACTAAGAGCTATGGACACCAATTAGTCCCACGACATTACAAATGATATTCTTGATAAAGCACATGTGGAGGCTTGTGGTAAAAACAGATCTGCACCGACTGACATAGTTTCCCATGGTACAGTTCTGCTGCCTACCTTGGTGTCGGCACTACTCTTTGACAATTCAGTTTGCATCTCAGCATATTTCAACTTTGACCAGCTGACCTTTCAAAGTACTACCAATGAAACGGAAGCTTTCTATTGCACGAGCGAGCGCTGTGAATAAAGGTCTTGTACATCTGTGTGTCAGATAAACAAGGCTGCAACACTTCACAACGTTTCCCGACATTGGGAGAAATATTGCATTACGAGTTGTCACAGAAGTGAGGCGGTAAGTGCTGAGCCTGTATGAAGCCCTTAAGGCACAACTACACTACGGGACTTTTTAAAGGGGAGCGGGTCCAACTGCTGTAAAAAATGAAATAAAATGTGTCCAGACAACAAAAAACGTCTATAATATCGGCTTGGTTGTTGTTGTTGTATGTATATTTGATCAAGTCCCATTATGTTGGTGGACCTAATTATATTACATCAACCTCTACAAAAATCTATTGAGTGAAAGAGCAGCGGTGTGATTACAGATCAACACCAATTTTTACTGCTACTGCACAGAAGCAATGTAGCTTCCTGTGGTATAGACTCCAATACAAGCGTATCCGCGATGTCAATTCTGACCTGGTAAGTCCAGTCAGTGGTGGATCCATCTCAAAAAAAACATACTAACTAAAGACTATACCGAACTATACTGAGTTCTAAACTTACATTTTACTTTATTTGGTCGATAACATATTTCAGTTACAATATTCCATAGCACAAGCAATATGGTGATATCACCATGGGGTGATATCACCATATTGCTTGTTTTGTGTCAACGAATGGTTGAAGAACCCAAAGATAATCAGTTTGCTGTTGATTAGAGAAAGGTGTCAACTCTTTAACATTTAGAAGCTTGATTTAATGAAACTACAATCGGAATTTATTGTGCAACCCTGTTAACCAATGACAAACAAAAAAAAGAAAACTTGTAAAACCTTGTTAACCAAGAATGCTTGGCAATTACAGTTGCCAATTAATTTTCTATTACAGGAAAATGATACCATTATTATGATGTGTTTAACTAGAGGCGGATCAAGGATTAATAATGTGTCAAACCCATTATGACATGGGACACATGGGATTCATTGTTTTGGTTTTGTACCATGAGATTTGAGGGATTACTGGAATTGGTATTGGTATCGACAACTGAAATTCTATGTTTAAGGGATAGTATGGTTAGCCTTTATGTTCATGACCCATGGGTCAAAAGGAGGGCAATAAACACAAGTCTTAAGATTACTTTATACAGCTATAACTGCACATTGTATTGGCGGGTTTAATTGAAATATAACTGAAGCTACCGTCTTACCTTCTGTGTTATCTATGCCGGCCTTTTAAAATAATTTATGCATTAGAAAGTGTCATAAAAAGTGTTATTTCCATCTCAAACATCACAGTGTCAAATATATCTTTTCAAGTGCCTGGGACTTCAGTATTCATACATTTTTTTCTCTTCGTGCATCTTAATATTCTTCCAGAATGACACATCATATGAAGTTAACAAAAAAAAGATCCATTAGCACTAAAAAATAAGCTTTTTACAATATGGGGGCGGCGTGGCTCAGGAGTTAGTGCAGTTGTTTTGTAATTGTAAGCTTCGCGGCTCCCCTAGAGAGCATGTCCCAAGTGTCCTTGACCAAGGCACTGCGAACACTCACCTTTTTCCTGATGAACAGGTTGGCACCTTGGCAGCCAATCAGCGTATGAACGGGTAGGCGTGTGTTGTAAAGCGCTTTGAGCAGTCGGTAGACTGGAACAGCGCTATATATGAACCAGTCTCATCCAGGGACAGAAGAAAACGGGACACGAGGATGGAAAACAGGCAGTTACATGCATAGACCCAAGTTTACCTCAGCCGTCTCATTTGCAGAAGCTCGTGATTAATTGAGATGCCGAGCGGACTAATTAATTCACAGAGACGGTGAGAACAAAGGCTTTGACATTTGTAGGAGTCGACACCTTCGCCCTGCAAGACACAAATATTAATTGTCTTTGACTGAGGCAAAAGTCACTTGTGTGATTTTTTTAGCCCACACAAGGGATTCGATTTGGAAACAGACGCAACGACGTTGGGGAAAATTGAGCTGGTAATAAGCGGCCGTGTAATCATCCTGCTCCAATTTGATTCCTGGGGTGTAAGAGCCTGCAGTAGTCGCGCTGGAGGAGAAGCTCTCTGATGTTTCCGACTGACGAAGAGGCTTTTCCCGCAATCTGACAACTCTAGGTGGAAAGATGAACTTGTTGTCGATAGAGTTTTTCTCCGGTGACAGTGAGGAATGGCGAGCACGGAGCAGATCGGTGATGATGTTATCAGTCACTGTGTGATCTCGCACGGAGAAGATGAGGTGCGCCGGACCTTCTGAAGGCCGGCGGCGAGTCGCACACATGAGTGATGTCAACATTAGAGCAGCAGCACGGTCGCTTTTCCTAACTAACGCGGCCATTTCTCGGCTGTGACAGTCAATATGGGCGAGCCGTTACTGTAATCACAATCGCTATAGACGGCACATAATTAGCAAGAGCACCGCCCACGAGGATTGTGATTGGTTTAAAAAAATACAAACAAGCCAAGGCTGGTTTTTTTTCTCCCCTCTTAACCAGAATGATGATTCCACTATCGACTTGTCATACGACATGACCCCGTTGTGTTTGTTTACATCAGAACGTCTCCAACACGATGCCAGAATAAACAGCGGGGTTTCCCCTACCGCTAGAAGACTTGGGCACCGTGCAGAAGCATTTCTTTTTAAGCCGAATGAAGAGAAAACTACGGCGAGACACGTTTTTGTTTTTGCTGTCATTTCTGGTCGCTGCATCTGTCCCCTCATCTGCTCTGCGTGGGCCATGGCTGAGACATCGCTTCCACACACACACACACACACACACACACACACACACACACACACACACACACACACACACACACACACACACACACACACAGCTAAAAGGAACCAGGTGAAGTGAAGATGACATCGATAATAGGTGTTTTTCCCAGATGGCCTTTGAACAGCTAGAAAGATTGGAAGAATAAGCCGCACTCCACAGCTTCGGTGTGGGAACATTTTGGGCTGAGAGCCTTTTTTTTTTTTTTTTTTGGGTTGTCTGGTTGTATTTATCCATCTATATATATTTATATATATTTTTTTTTTCACATTCCAATTCCTGAATATCTTTAAGACTTAAAAAGGTATTAAACAGTGTGTACACACATCATTATTCTATTATATGATCATTATATAAGTGGCATTAAAATGGTGTTTAAATGACAATAATATTGTTTATCTCCATTATTTTTGGGACAATATATCGTCTGACTAAAGTAGTTATATTGACAGGTCTGGGTATGACTATATATTTACTGTTATTGAGTCAAAGAACAGGCGTGATTGGTAGGGCTGGGAATCTCTCAGCACCTCACGATTCTATTCCGGTTCAGAGTGCTACGATGCGATCATAAATATCTGCTATTTTTAAAACACCGCATATTTGTATGATTCATAATTTTAAAAAACTGATGAATTTACTTCCATTATCTTTTATTCATTTAATATTAGTTACAAATAGAAGAGACGTGTCGACTGGAGGGTTACACTTCCAAGCACTGCAAAGAGAACCAACAAGAAAATAAATACAACGCCTTGGCAAATAAAGTTGCACTCAACTTGGTGACTCGCTTCGCCCTTCCCTATTTGGCCAGAAGAAGAAGAAGAAGCGAAATGCTTCCATAAATTAGCTATTAAACCAGGGGCTGCCGGTCTGATTGTATCCATATTCGGCTGCTCAAGTTCAGCCTCACCAAAACGCCGCTTGTATTTAGCCTGGCTTAGAATGCAAACAAGACGCACGTGCATTACGTCTGTTCCAATCAGGGAACCACAGAATCATAACATTGAGAACTGGGGTCTAAATTTCCAATTATCGAGTTCACTGCATCGAGTCCTAAATGCATAATGCATCTAAGAATGGATTTTGTTCCCCCAAATAGCATTTACAGATCAGCACCAGTTGCTGATCTGTAAGCGCGGTATACTTACAGACAAGAGGGCCACAGACATTTAGAGGTTTAGGTCAGTGTAACACATGCTGGCAAGCCAAACGTAAAAACACTTTCAATGTTAGCAGGGCTTCTATCAACTAACATTCATGATCAAATAGTCTGCCCATTCATTTTCCAATTTAGTAAATAATTGTTTCTAAAAAAATGGCCCAAAAAATAGTGAAGGTGTACAAATGTTGAGATAGCTTTAAAGACTTCACCTAACAATAACAGATGACAGAGAAATGCAGCGAATCCTAATTATCCTCCGCAATCCTACATTTTGTGTTTAATTATCTACGACGACAAAGGCTTTTTGTTTTTCTTCTTTTTTTTCCCTTCCCATTTCTGTCGATCGACTAATGCAGTGGTTCTCAAACTGTGGGGCGCGGTGGTATTACAGGTGGGGCGCAGGTGGAAATGCAGAATTTTTGTATTTCAAAAAAAATAATTTTTTTAAAGTCATAAATAAATACATGCCGAAATGCCTGTACTTTCGTGTAAATGTTTATGTTACGTCGTTAACAGCTTACGCTTGCGCATGCGTGACGGCCATGATCCTTGGCGACTCACATGTGTGGCTTAGTGTTCCAAATGAAGAGACATTTGGCAGGCGGGAACAGAAAAGCTATCGCGAGACGAACAGCAAGCAGCCAAGAAGAACATATGATGAGGCCTATCTTGCTCTGGGTTTCACAGTGAACGCGGTAGAAGATGAGGAGAGACCAGTCTGTGTTTTATGTCTGAAAACTAGATGCGGATAGTATGAAACTTGTTTTGTTTAGTTTTTCACAGGTTGCACTTCATTGTTATCTTGAAAAGATGTTGAGTGCAAAACAGGTTAATTGCAGCCAATTGCAATAAGCTATTTTTTGCCAAATTGTAGTTATTTTTTGCACAGATATAACATTATTTGCATTGTTCTAACAAAGTGATTGCACATTTTATTTGTTTTTGTCTGATGGAGCAATCTGGTTTACTTAAAAGTGATTGCAATTTTCTTTATTCTATTATTTGAAAAAGCACAGACGGAGGAGTCACAAAATGTTGTTTCAATAGAAATTCAACATAGACCATTTTGTTACAATTGTGTTGGGGCATGAACATTTTTCTTCCTCCAAAGTGGGGCGCGACAGAAAAAGTTTGAGAACTACTGGACTAATGGATCAGTCGACTGCCTATTTCTGCAGTACATGTTAAGCTGTTGACCTCTGCAAACGAGCAGAAGGCGCTACAACACTGGGCAGAAGGCCACGTGTTCAGTGAGTGAGGCTACACCGCTCGAGCCCTCGTCTAGTTGCTCCATCTGACAGCGAGACGTGTCAGGATGTGTGTGATTCAGCTCAGCGGCAGATTGATTGTGTTAAATCCTGCTCCAGGTAACTTAACACCGGTGTCTGTCTGTCTGTCTTTGCCAGTGTTAAATGCAATCTACCGATATATTCAACCCTCTGAACCTGTTGCATGCTAAGCCGACACCCCCTTTTGTTGATTCTATTATGTCTGAACACACAGATGTCACAAACAGACGACTGAAATCACAACTTATTACCATTTTTTGTTTTTTTTAAATACAGTACAAGTGAAGATGTCCACTGAGAATAAACTCCTTCAGTCTGCTGAGGAATCCAATCAGAATGGAGTGATCATGCTGATTGTGCATTCATGAGTACACAAACAGGCACGTGACCTAGATGTAAAGAATTGTAAAAACAAAAAAAAGGCTCCCTCCACATGGCAACCCTGCACTTCCTGTTTACATCATCCAAAGCATATTTTCGTTTCACAAGAAAAAAGGCAGACAATGGGGCAACAAAAAAAGGAAAGAGATTTAATTTGTGTCTGTTTATATTATGAGGCCAGGATGTCTCAAAATGGCTCTTATATCCCCTGCTATAACGCTGACACTCCATCCATTCATATGCAGGCATTGTACCATGTGTTGAAACCCTTTGGACATGAGGCTCCTAGACCTAAAACATGACACGGCGAATGATGGCTGAAAACAACATATGACAAAAGCCTGCATGCACACCTGCTATTTCAAATCCGTCCTGTTAAACCTGAATATGTACTGTTTGTATTAATGATATTCTCCATCAACAGTGAATTACAGACATTTTTCAGGAGATTTGTTTTTCTTTTTTTACAGCTTCTTAAGCATTCCCAACTTTACAACATTGTCAGCAATTCATAATCACCACTATTTTGAAGCTGAGTAAGACTTTTCACTACATCCACATGAGCTTTATTCAACTCTGCTTGGAATCAGATTTACAAGATCACCTTGCTCTACTACTGTCAACTAACACTGTCCTGAATTGCAATTTGTAGTAGCCTCAGCCCTCAGGGCTAATTCATGCTGATATTCACAGCATAAATCATGATGCTTGGAGAGCAGCAACTCAATAACTGCTGCCGGCGGCTGCAAAACATCCAGAGCTTGTTCAATGCATGTTACCCCCATCAACCTGTTAAAAAAGAAAGGCACACGGCAGATTGAGAATGTGTGAAACAATGGTTATTGCTGACTTCAACAAGTCTCCCAAAGACCTTCTCTTTCACAACCACCAAAAAAAAAAAAACGGTGACTCCTCAGCCATGAAATGAGAACCCTGGAACAGAAAACCAGAAGTGCCACACAGTCAGACGCTTATCCGTCATCAAAGCAAGTGGGTTTGTATATCCATTACTTACGTTATTAATAGCTCACGGCAACACAATGGCAACAGCAATTCACAAAGCCATTGTCTGGTTGCCGAGTTCCAATTGAAAACCGTAGGCGGGATGTCTGACAAGTGAGGATGAAAGGTAGATGTCATTGAATAGATCCTTGTTCATTATGAAGGCTGGGAGCCCTTTGTCTCCATACCCCCCTCCCCCTGACAATAATGCTCTCAACATCCCAAAGCCTCAGTCCACACACACACACACACACACACACACACACACACACACACACACACACACACACACACACACACACACACACACACACACACACACACACACACACACACACACACACACACACACACACACACACACACACACACGGGTTGTACACACTCACAGCGAATATGAGCAAAACTCTTGAAATAGTGCCTCAGAAGATATTTTACATTAGCTCACAACCTAAGAATATGTGTGTTTGAGGTACAGCAGCTTAACCTGAGTCGTTTATATTTAGATACTGACACCGTAAGAAGTAGACATTTCTTATCGTGTATAGGCTACCTCCATCATCATCAACAACAACAACAACAACAACAACGACGACTGACACAACATATCTACCCGAGACTGGACATACAAATGTCAGCGCCACTACGAAAACTGTCAAAGAGGGTCACAGCGAGTGGGTGACACGCATATATTTTGCCGTGATTTTGCTTCAAAGTGACAACTAGTAAAAGAAAAATAATAATACAGCACGAAAGAGAGGCGGAACTCGACGCTAGCTCAGAATCCACCTTGCACTGGACTTGCGCAACAAAGTTTCCCGTTAGGTCCGGTTGCGTGCATTCATTACGGAAACACAAAAGTGGAGCACATTGCTTGACTGAATAAAAATCTGAAAACACATGCTAAGTACTCCACGGGAACAATGTCAACTTCCGACTTTTTTTGACGGCAGGGCAACGTCTCGCAGGTTGCAAACGTGTGCACCGATACACGAGAGATTGTCGAGAAACTCGACCGCTAAACTCTGAAACAGCAGTGAGGGAATCTCAGTTCTCATAGCCAAAGAGGGGGGTGGTGGTAGGGGAGGGGGGGGGCAAAACAAATGAGACCGCCTGTACTTACACCGAAACAAGAAGAGGTCCGAAAAAGTCCCGTAGTAGAAAATAAAAAAGCCCAAGGTGCACGGTGCTCCACGGTCTGAGCTCCACATCCAGCAGTCTCGTTCCCTCCTCTGTCCTCCTCAGACCTCGGCTCCTCTACCGCTGCTGGAGAAGTTCGCTGACGTCAACGAGCACTCGGTTGACGCTCTTTGGTCGCAACTTGAATAATATATGGGGGAAAAGGAGGGGAAAGACGCGACCGGAAAGAATCGGCGAGGCAGGCACCACATTAAAATACGAGGCTTGCCCTTTCGCGACCATATTCATTAACAGAAAAAGAAGAAGAAGGGGGAAAACTGTGCCTCAGCTCTGAAAATGTGAATAGAGTGGACATAAATGTCTGAATAAAACATTTAAAAAATAGTTACACACCAAGTAGTTGCAAGCATGCCTTGCTGAGGAAAGTTATGAAGCAGCTTCTTTGCTTCAGGAGGTGCTCGGGGTTTCTGCACTACTATTTGGGCATGTAAATGTCAAAGAATGGACACTTTGACGTTCACCAAAAGCAAAGATAATGGCACAAACGGCCAGTAAAGTACAGTCATTTAAACACAACGTCAAGTGTAAAGTTTATCAGGACTGCCTAGCAGCTGAATTTGGTCCATTCAGAAATGCTAGCGAGTCGTTAGTCTCATCTTTGCTGTAATTGGACACAGTAATTGCTTAATTAATGTTAGCTGGTGTAATGCTAGCCGGCTAACGAAGGTAAGCCCATATGTCTTATCCCAAACCTTAAGCTAATAGACTACTCATAGTGATTTAGCTTTTCCAAATTGTATTAATAGATAAATTAAGCGTCAGTAAAGTTAGTTACTTCGTTAGTTGAGTTAAAAAATCTATAAATAGTCGGATATTATCTTTTTTGTGTATGTGTGTGTGTTTTATGGGGTTTACAAAATTAAATAAAAGTTTCGAGGCACCTCAAAGTAAAGTAGCCTTCCTATTTTGCACAGCTTTGATACAGTTCAGTGGACTGCTTCCTAAATCCAACCTTCACGTTTAGGAGCTGATGCGTAAGAAGGCCTCTAGCTATCTTTACAGCAGCGAAAGCTATTGCATGTGACAGAAGGTTTATAGCCGAGTCATGCGGAATGCCAAAATAGCTGTAAAGGGGTTGTGAATAATTGTTGTGTTCAAATTAATAAATGTGTTAAAAGCACTCTGCAGCATTTCAAATTATTCTGGTCCAACAGTCAAGTAATTGGGGAGATAGCCCAAACCGACTGGGGGATCCCTTCCATCTGGATGTAAGCATAATCGTGATTATGAAACATTTTTTGCTGATCTGGCAGTGGTGTAATACATTTCAAATTAGATTTTGCATCGAGTTAAACCATTGCACACGACAGAGGAGTGCAGTGGAGCGTGTGTTCCCATTTTGTATTTGCTCTTCCTCTCTCCAAACAAAACTTGAACTGTGAGTTCCCCAATCACCAGAGTTAAATACATTGTTCATAATCTTTAAGGGAAGCTCAGGCGGAAAAACGGCTACCAGAGGCATTGTCTGGACGCCACAATGCCCCTACTGTGTAATTTGCTAATCAGTTTTCGAGTCTCTGTGTAGAATTTGAAAGACAATGCAAAGGTATGAAAACAATGACACTGTGGCAGACAGCTGCTTTCAGCTGCTCCAACATCCTCATGGCCTGATGTGGTTTACCCTATCGATTCACTTTAGGAAGATACGGAAAGTGTAGGTTCAAATGTCGTATCCTCTTAAAGGGATCTGACTTGCACTTTTGAACTTACGGTAACTAATAAAATCTCTCAGCTCATTAAACCCCAGTCTGTCCATTGGGTTTTAGTACAGTCATTCATATTTTCATGTTGCCAGACGGACTGAATTATTACTATATGTGTCGTTCAGTGCTGATCAAATTATTTTCTGTGATGCCATCGTACATAATGTATGTATCATGTATCATGAAAATAATCAGTAATTCCAGGCCTTGAGGAGAGCAAAAAGACAACTCCCCACAAGGATAAGTGACGCGTCACATCACATTGAATTATAAATAAATCTTAAGGATTTGAAAGAGAATCAAAACAAATTCCAAATTGTTCAGTCACTGTATCCATGATGGCAGAGATATTGGCTTTTGCATATGTTGGCTCTTGTTTCAAGCTTTTGCCAGAAAATGAAGTGAATTTCATGGCATCCCTAGTCGGGTTTATATATTTCACAGTGGATTATAGAGCCTGACCTCAAAGGAGCTGGCAGACAGTCGCCTACAGATGACTTTCCCTCATCTACGATTTGCTAAAAATGTATCAATATCACAGGAGAATCACCCCAGGTGCTGTCACAGTATTTACACAGTATGTCCCTCTCTGGCCAACTTCAGAGTCTCTTTTGATGACATTGCAGATACAGCATGTGCCTTGGCTTCCATATTTCAGGCTAAGGCCGACACCGTTTTCCACAATGATGGATTAAACTGTCCTTGATGATACTTCATATGAATATTTGAATTATGTCATTTGAATTTTGTAGATAACTTTCCCTCAGTAACGACCACTCATATCTTTTATTATTCCCCCTGTCTGCAGGCCTCCCTGCAGCTGCACAGTCTGGATTTAATCCCCAGTGATAACATAAATCAATCTGCTAGACATTGCATTTGTATACTAATTTGTTTTGGTCAAACATTTTTTGTCGTAAACTTAATTGCTTGGATTACGGTCAGTGGCAACATTTGTTTCCGGTTAAATTGGGTTTAAGCAACAAAAGCACTCCAATGGTAAGACCAAAACCAAAAAACAAATATTTGATAAAGCCTATTAACTTATTGTTCTCTGCCACAGGGCCCCATTTTTGTCCAAAATCTATTAAAAACACATTATTGAGCCACACTGCTGCTGAAAATAGTCTCAAACAAATGTGCTATGTATACTGTTATCATTACAACAGTTACAGTGCCCAGTTGTCCGAAAAAACAATGTATACTCTCAATCATCACTTATGACCCACTAGAAGTAACCCTGCCCTCTGCCTGGGTTTCCTTATTTGCTCTGTCTGGTACCTTTCTATAAAAACGTAGCGATCAGGTGCCAGATTGTAAGGATGCATCCAAGAGGAATTAACGACAAGCTGACAAAGCTTAATCCAAAGTGAGAGTGAATCTGGGGTAGGCTTTTACGTGATGAAGCACTGTGACCCTCGTTGAGACGGGGGAATAGGGGCCAACTGTGAATGTTGCCTTTAAAAACTGCAACCGACAAATCCGACTTATTCTGCCCAGACGGCAACCTCTGGTTCTGCCGAGTGAAGCCAATGAGGAAGTGTCTTAAAACTTGCATTCTCTCGACTGGCCAGCAGCGGGGGGGCGACTCCTCTGGTTGCAAAAAGAAGTCAGATTGTATGGAAGTCCATGAACACATGACCCTACTTCTCACTTGGTTTCTCTCGTCATCACTTTTCCGCATTCCAAATATGCTGACTTGTGTTCAGTGGTTGCAAAAAGTCAAGATGGCGACTGCCATAATCCAAGATGGAGACGGACAAATCTTCGAATTTGTTGAGAGACTGGCTGACACTTAGCAAATGATAGTCTTTGCATGGGATTTTTGACAATGACAACATTGAATATTATAATTTAGAGCAGCGGTTCCCAAACTTTTTAGGCCGCGCACCCCCTTCTACATCCCGACCGGGTTCACGCACCCCCAATCCCCCACACCTTAAAAAAGAAGAAGCAACAGAGCCTATTTATAGCGCATAGAAATCTGACCAATGCGAGAACAGTTTGCTCGCGCGTGGCGTTTGTTTACAATATTTAGTCCGCTGTTAAATGTTGCAGTGTGAACACAAACCGAAGAAAGGGGCAACTGCAACATTGTATCATATTAATCCCTGAATCAGAACAAAGCAAACAAACTGAAGGTGTGAAAACGCCCTGAAACACTGCAACAAAGTTTCAATAACTTTCAGTTACACAAGGAGTCACTTTTAAAGAGCAATCAGGATGGCGAGCACACACGCACAGACTCAGAGGCAGATTATCACATTTAATTTACAATTAACCATACATAGAATGAGACTGCAGTTGTTTTGGGCCTCTGAGCACCAAGGACCTGAAAGATCTATTTTTCTTTCAGCTGCCTCTCATTCCACATAACAATCAGAAGCATAAAGGCTGAAATGGGTGAACAAGTTCCTTTCCGTCTATGTCTGTCTCACAGTGATCTGTTAACTCCGATATGATTGTGGAAGGACTTTTTTTTATACTTAAATATTTTATTACGGTTTTTTTTGTTGCAAAGAAAAACAAAAACTCATCCTAAACAAGTAAGAAATAATACTAGCAATTCATGCACCTGGCAAAAGGCCAGGAGGAAATACATTTAAACAAATAGTTCAATTAAACAAAAACAAAATACATCAAAACAACCATGCAGCATGCCAACAACATTGTCCGTCACTCGTGTCAAACATAACTTCAGGATCAGATATCAAAATTGTGTATTGGAAGAGTTCTATACACAGCAATATTTATGTTAAGATCTAGATTTGCACAGATGAAGTAGCATCCTGTTTGAAGAGAGTACCTGTCTTCTTAAAATATAATGAGCTTCAGCAATGAACAGAGTAAAAAAAAAAAAACCTGTGTGAGGTTAGGGAGGGCAAGTCACCAGCCAAGTTCTTATTCTGACAAATATTTGGTCCATTTTGTCCATCTTGCTATGTATGCGTCTTTCCTTAATCTCAGTAGGAAAGTCAGTCTTTCATTTTTAGTTTTAGTTTTTAGTTTTTGGCTGTTTTGTAACTCCTCCAATTTCGATACAAACAATGTAAGGGGCTTTTGACTTGCACTGGCATGCTTGGTGTTCAGGTGGCAATGTAAATAAGAGCTTCAGACAGCTGTTAGCCAGACCCTCACTGCACACCACGTACTGTGGCTTTGGGCAATCTGCATTGCCAATCCAAGTGAAGCCCAGACACAGATACTTTTCATCATATTTCCTCTTTTTTTTCCAAGTCTGATGCTCTCTCGTTTCCTCTTTTTTACCTTGACTCCGCGATGGGCCTATGTGCTCCTGATTTGTCTGTGCAATCCCTTCCTCCTTCCTCCGTCTCATCTTCCTCTGACTCCCGTTCGACTTCTTCTCCCGGTCTCTCCTCAACGCACCTCTCCGTTCCTCTCGCCTCCGATTCCTCTCTCTCTCGCTCTCTCTGTCCCTCTCCTCTTTTATGACTGATAGCTTCAGATGTCCCACCTGACAGTTTCCCCAATTTTCAGCCAGTTTATCATATTTGCATGAATGTTGCTGAATGAATGAAGTTAGCTGTTAGCTGACGTTAGCTGCACAAGCTAGGCTAGCTAGTGTACGTAAAAGACAGTCTGGCGGCAGGAGCTGAAGTGCATTTATTTATTAAATTGTACGTCTTTAATTTTAAATTTAAATCTTACAAGGGGGATTTTTATAATGCATGTAACCGAGCGTCTTGGGTTCGTGTATAAGGGCACTTATCATACAGTAGTAACTGGAGTCGGGAGATGAGACATCTTGTATCAGCCCACGGCTACTCTCTTTATCATTGTTTTCTCCTTTGGCCAGAGGCGGGGGTTGCGCCTTCGCTTTGGGAATCCCTGATTTAGAGCACCTTATTCCTTAAGATCAGGCTAGTGGATTATTAGTTTGAGTAAAATGTTATCATTGCTGTCTTTTTCAATATTTGACCAAGACCATGACCAACACATAACCAAGTGCTACGAGCTTCTCAACAGTATTTTAGACACAACAAGTGACACAGCAAGAACATTTAGCAACGGGACAGTTGTTTTTATAAAAACATTTCATCTTTTTCTTAAGTCACGTAAAAAAACTAATTCAGGCTCCATTTTTATTTTCTCATAATGTTTTGGTGCAAATTATAATTATATAAAAGGACATTTCTGGGAGACTGCGTTGGATAACAACCTTTAGTCCTTCTTGAGTGCCTTTTGATCAAGAAAAAAAAAGGAAACTTCTTTGAAGATAGAGGGTATTCTCAAAAAAGCAAATGAACAACAAATTCATTCTATATACATAAGTGACTCTTTATAACCATGTTCAAAGGATATTTGTCTGACTGTGAAATGAAAAATCAAACCTCCTTTGTTGCCTGTTACAATATATTCCTGGAACAAATCCCAGAGGAGAGGCAAATACCCCCAAAAACGTTAGGTATGTAAATTAAAGATCCAGTTCATTTGGCAGGTTGCACTTGTGGCCATGTTATTTACTGCTGTAGATAGACTGTGTTGAAAAAAAAAGAAAAAGAAATGCTGCTGATTTGCAGGGCAAAGCCACAAACCGCCTCGTCCAATTTCTCCCAATTTACTGTTCTTTCCGTCAGCCAGCTTCCCTGTTTCACAGTGCATGGAACACACAAAATATGCTTTTTCAAAGGGCTCCCTGCATTAGGGATGCTGTCTCCTCTGAATAATCTCAGAGCTTGCTGATTCCAATTGCACGCCATATCCTGCTGCTTGATTGTTTTTGACATGTTTTAGTGTATAGTCAGCACCACAGCTATTTTCAGGCATTTATTAAAGATTCACGCCGTCTCCACAATGCAGATTCGTTCTTAACTAGAAAGAGAATAGGTTTTCCAGGTGCACTGAAGATCTTGCTTTATGAGCTACCTCTATTTCATTCTGTCATTTGCAATCCCATTCTCGGTCCATAACAGGGTTCTCTTTTCAGAAAATACCCATCATCAACAAATCTATCCGTTTCCACCTGGTGATGAGATGAGGCTGCACAGCTAAAGGCAGATCTACAGATCCAACACCATTGCACTTTCCACACTATCAGCTACTGAAACTTCAGTGTCAATTTGACAGCTTTAATTCTATACAGTAAAATGAGCTTGATTTAATTGCTATTTTTAAATTTTTTTCAAACGTCAACACATTCGTACTCCTAACTCGTCAAATATTGCCAAATGGTCAGTGCCCCTTTGTGTCGGACATCACACCCTATGTAGTGTCTCGTGTTAGTTGCTGAGTGTGTCGGGAGGGGGTGTCAATTAACGCTCATTACAGGATTGGCGTCCTTTCAAAATGAACTTCCTTTTTCACAGGAAGTTAGGTTTAGGCAACAGAACCACTTGTTAAGGCTGAGGCAACGACAGTGGTTGATTTGAACTTATCTGACAAACAACTCTCGTGACCACCGAGTGACAAACGACTTATGTGAACAGCGAATCACGGGACAATACTAACGAGTCAAGTGACTAACTGACTTGACGTGACTAATGTGTCACATGATTAAAAATAAAATTCTACCTCTCAGTTTCACACAGGCCTCCTAAAAGTCCTGTGTTCGTTTGACCAAAGATACTCTCTAGCAAAGACGCTGCAGAACAAGCAACAGTTTGAAAAGGTAATCACTTCCTGTATCCTAAGTGGGCGTGGTCATGACATTTTCCTCCCCCCCCTCCTTTCCCCCACCTCCTTTGGACATGTTAACTTTGTGTGTATCAATGAAAGCAGCATTCATATTAAATTCTTATATTTGCACAATGTATTTATATTATCTTTTGCCAACATTAAATATTTGCACAGTGTCAGGATCCAGGATCCCTGTCTGACCCGGTGTGTGTGTCCCCTGATCTCCTCTCCTCATGTGCTCTGTCATTCCCCTGTCTGTTATTGTGTGCCATGTGCTCTGTGTTTGTCCTCTGCCTCCAGACACCTCCCATGGCCGCACCCTTAATCGTGCACGGCTGAGAACACTCAAGCTGATCACCTCCTGCAGCCTGACACACCAGACTCACGGCCCCTTAATGAGTATCCTGCCACTATATAAGCTCTGGCCCTGCAGTCTGGGAGTGTCAGGTCGTACCGTCTTTAACCGGCTGAAACCCCGTGGCATCCTCTGCCCTCCTTGTGTCTGTGGATTACACTCCGCCGCTCTGCCCTCCTTGTGTCTGTGGATTACACTCCGCCGCTCTGCCCTCCTTGTGTTTGTGGATGCGCTCCGCCGCTCTGCTCTCGTTGTGGTCTACGGATTACACTCTGTCGACTCCAGTATCGAGCCACGGGACTTCACGCCGTCAACTCACCAGCCCTCCAGTGTCGAGCCACGGGACTCACACCGTCGATCTGTCGCTCTACCCGCCTGGGGTTAAACGGACTACAATCGCCGTCAAGCTGCCAGGCCTCCGGTGTCGAGCCACGGGACTCACACCGTCGATCTGCCACTCGGGTGTCGGACCACGGGCTCCACACCTGCACCCACCTGTCTATAAATAAAACCTGTTGAACATTCACTTCTGTCTCCTGTGGTCTTGCTTTTGGGTCCTATCTGTGAACTCCCGTGACAGAACGACCTGACCATAATGGACCCAGCAACCACAGGAGCAGCTACGCTGGCCGGATATAGCACGCAGCTGGAGGCACACCAGCAGAGGCTCATGGAGATGCGTCAAGCCCTGCAATCCATGGAAGCTGAGGTCTCTGAGGGGGACCCAGCAACCACAGGAGCAGCTACGCTGTACAGCACTACCAGGCTGCTGGAGGAGACGAGACGTTCCCTGGAGGAGATGAGACGTTTCGCTGCTGAGGTTTCTCGGGTTGGCTGGTGCGGGCAGGAACTAGCCCGGACAGTCAAGTCTCCACCAGTTCCAGCACCCGCACTATTCCCGCCTGTCCTCGCTCCGCCGGTCTGGGAATCCCCCGTGCCGGCTCCGAGTCCCTATGATGGAACACTGGGGAAGTGTCAAGGCTTCCTGTTGCTATGCCAACGGGTGTTTGACCGACAGCCCCTGACTTTCGCCTCAGACAGGTCCAAGGTGTCTTACGTGGTCTGCTTACTGCGGGGAAGGACTTTGGACTCGGCCATGTACACAGTGAGCAGCGACCAGCCTAATACTGTGGGGTATGTGGACTTTGTGACTGCTCTGATGAGAGTTTTTGACCCTCTGGGGAACTCTGAGTATATGGTCAAGCGCCTTCTCAGCCGGAGACTGAGCCATGCAAGGGTAGCGGAACACTCAGTGGCCCGGTCGACTCCGGCTCCCCGTAGTCAGACTGCATTGCAGCCGGCTCCTGTTCCTGTCACCTCTTCGCCGCAGCTAGCTCCGGTTCCTACCGCCTCTGCGGCACAGCTTTCGCCAGTCCCGGCCGCCGCCGTCTCCGTACCGCGGCGACCTCCAGTTCCTGCCGCCGCAGCTCCAGTTCCTGCCGCCGCAGCTCCAGTTCCTGCCGCCGCAGGGCCAGCTCCAGTTCCTGCCGCCGCAGCTCCAGTTCCTGCCGCCGCAGGGCCAGCTCCAGTTCCTGCCGCCGCAGGGCCAGCGCCAGTTCCTGCCGCCGCAGCTCCAGTTCCTGCCGCCGCAGCTCCAGTTCCTGCCGCCGCAGGGCCAGCTCCAGTTCCTGCCGCCGCAGCTCCAGTTCCTGCCGCCGCAGCTCCAGTTCCTGCCGCCGCAGGGCCAGCTCCAGTTCCTGCCGCCGCAGCGCCAGTCCCTGCCGCCGCAGCTCCAGTTCCTACCGCCGCAGCTCCAGTTCCTGCCGCCGCAGCTCCAGTTCCTGCCGCCGCAGTCCCAGTTCCCGCCGCAGCGCCAGCTCCAGTTCCTGCCGCGGCCGCCTCTACGCCAGTTCCTGCCGCCGCAGCGCCAGCTCCAGTTGCTGCCGCCTCTACGCCCGCTCCAGTTCCTGCCGCCGCAGCGCCAGCTCCAGTTCCTGCCGCTGCCACCTCTACGCCAGTTCCTGCCGCTGCCGCCTCTACGCCGCAGCCCGCTTCAGTTCCTGCCGCCTCAGCGCCGCAGCCCGCTCCAGTTCCTGCCGCCTCAGCGCCGCAGTCCGCTCCAGTTCCTGTCGCCGCCTCCGTGCCGCAGCCTCTCCCACACCCGGCCGCCGTCCCAGAGGCGCAACGACCTCCAGTTGCCGTCTCTGAGCGGCAGCGACCTCCAGTGCCCGCTGCCGTCTCTGAGCAGCAGCGACCTCCAGTGCCCGCTGCCGTCTCTGAGCAGCAGCGACCTCCAGTGCCCGCTGCCGTCGCGGAGCAGCAGAGACCTCCAGTACCTGCCACTGCGGCACCAGCATCCTATTCTCCAGAGCCCTTCCGCCCGCCCGGCCGTCCGCCGGAGCACCCGTGTCCGGAGCCCTTCCGCCCGCCCGGCCGTCCGCCGGAGCACCCGTGTCCGGAGCCCTTCCGCCCGCCCGGCCGTCCGCCGGAGCACCCGTGTCCGGAGCCCTTCTGCCCTCCCGGCCGTCCGCCGGAGCACCGGTGGCCGACGCTCTTCGGCGGCCCCGTGGCGGGTCAGATCCTGTCACCCCTCCTCCGGACCCCCGCCGCCCACCCTAGTCGGCCTTGTAGCTGTGGGGACATCCCTCCTCCGGACCCCCTCCACCCGCCCTGTGTTGTGTCTTGTGTTACGTCTGGAATCCGTTCCTTAAGGGGGGGGTACTGTCAGGATCCAGGATCCCTGTCTGACCCGGTGTGTGTGTCCCCTGATCTCCTCTCCTCATGTGCTCTGTCATTCCCCTGTCTGTTATTGTGTGCCATGTGCTCTGTGTTTGTCCTCTGCCTCCAGACACCTCCCATGGCCGCACCCTTAATCGTACACGGCTGAGAACACTCAAGCTGATCACCTCCTGCAGCCTGACACACCAGACTCAGGGCCCCTTAATGAGTATCCTGCCACTATATAAGCTCTGGCCCTGCAGTCTGGGAGTGTCAGGTCGTACCGTCTTTAACCGGCTGAAACCCCGTGGCATCCTCTGCCCTCCTTGTGTCTGTGGATTACACTCCGCCGCTCTGCCCTCCTTGTGTCTGTGGATTACACTCCGCCGCTCTGCCCTCCTTGTGTTTGTGGATGCGCTCCGCCGCTCTGCTCTCGTTGTGGTCTACGGATTACACTCTGTCGACTCCAGTATCGAGCCACGGGACTTCACGCCGTCAACTCACCAGCCCTCCAGTGTCGAGCCACGGGACTCACACCGTCGATCTGTCGCTCTACCCGCCTGGGGTTAAACGGACTACAATCGCCGTCAAGCTGCCAGGCCTCCGGTGTCGAGCCACGGGACTCACACCGTCGATCTGCCACTCGGGTGTCGGACCACGGGCTCCACACCTGCACCCACCTGTCTATAAATAAAACCTGTTGAACATTCACTTCTGTCTCCTGTGGTCTTGCTTTTGGGTCCTATCTGTGAACTCCCGTGACACACAGCTTAGCATTACGAAAAATGTGTAAGCTAGGGTCTTCGCGAACATAATTGGGAATCATCCCTCCGAAAAATGACACTAATATGTGTTCACGTTCACCTCTCCCATTGGAGTTAATAAACTCAGGACAAAGTCCTTCAAAGTGTTTTACCTTCTCCCATTATAACACAGTCGTAGGGCGGCTTTCCATACAATAGCCATACAGTATAAGCAGTCACACACAACACAGACATATGTGGTGTTAATCCTTTAAAATATGAAACAAAGAATTGAATTATTGCGCTGTATAATCTTCTTTCTAAGGTGATGCGTATAGAGATACACCATGTCCACTCGTTCTCTCATTTTAATGCGGAGGGTATTCAAACTCAGCTGTCCTGTGATCTGCCGCTGCAATAATTGGATTTGAAATCCATGCGGTGGCATTGTGAGCTGGGGGTTGCTTCAAACGTAGAGCGCTACACCCCGTACATCCAATCTCATGTGAAGATCAGAGTATCGATGTCACATGAAGCGGGGCCATCAGAGAGCTGTGATTTGGCAGACTTTGTCCAGCTCTATTGGCAAAAAAGATTCACGATGATTACATGCATTGTCATGTCTTATACTCGCATCAATTACTCCTTCCTCTCGCTTCCCTCACTAGGTGTTCAGGATCCAGGCAGAAGGGTGAGTCTGAGGGCAAATCTTTAATTAGTATATCACCATGATATGCTAATTAGTCAAATATGTCACTAAATATAAATGGATATCTTTGCAAAAAAAAGAAGAAGTCATATGCCATGTTTGGAATTGACATCGTGCTGTCTTTCCAAGACACATTTGCTGTGTGAAGCACGCTGCAGGCTAGGTTTCACCCTGCGTTGTACAATTTGCTGATTGGAGTTGTTATTAATACAACAGCCGGTAATATTATTCTCCTTATTCAACAAGACTAGAGCAGAGCTACATGCCCAGCCTGGTGGCAAGATCCTAATAGCTTCAGCAGGAGAAGAAATGGCTGCTCATGAATCATTGAAGAATGGTGAGTTACAACACAGTGGCAGCGGCAAAACAGAATACTGAGGAGATTTGATGGAAGCAAGACACTAAATCAAGATAAACAACATCATAAAACTCTCTATTCAGCAAGCAGGCGTCTTCAATTTGTGTCACAATCAGTCTAATCGTGCGAACGTGTCGCAATGCCATCATGGGGTTAAGTCATCGTCATTATCAGCTATTTTCACTTCTGTTTTTTTCTCTAAGGGTAGAACTGAATACAACTGAAATGGGCATGTTTTTTATGAGACCAGTAAGACTGAAAAAAGCGTGTTGAGGCTGTTTAAGGTGAGGGAGGTGAGGGGGCTCAGCGTGCAGCACCAACCGTGTCTCATTCATATAGAACTCATTTGTAACAGCAAATAGGTTTTGAAGGGAATGTAATGTGGCAGACCGGATTACGTTTCATATTAACATGATGGGCAAATGTTTTCAACTTATCTTGCATGTCATAACAATGTTGTTGCTGAATGTATCACTTAAATGTTTATTAACAAAGTATTTCATATGCGCCCCCACCCGACTGTTTTATGTTGCATATCAATATTGTGTGACTGCTGCCTTACCAAACTGGTTATGTTAAGAGATCACGGCACTCTGTTCGGGTTAGGGAAAGATCACGTCCTGGTTTAGTGCAGAAAACGTTTCCACTGACTTGAGACACAATTAGTCTCGTTCACAAACAGTTTCTAGGCACAAATCTAGGATTTATCAATATTTTCTATCCTGAATTTGTTCGCTTTGTGTCTACGAACAAATGTATAACTGCCTCGGAAAATGCTTATGCCAACAACGAGGAAGACCCGGCTGTCTTACAAAAATGTTAACACACACCTTTTAACTAAATGTTTAGAATTTGAAAACTGCATGCATTAAAAAAAGGTTTAAACAGACAATCTATATTCAAAGCCATCATTTACTAATGCATTAATACAATGTATTAAATAACTAAGAAAGCTCATTAATCATTGTCATAATTCGAATATCTGACTTAAAAAATGAAGTGTACCAGTCGTAGCGTATGTTGAAATGGAACACTTTTAATTTTTCAGGGTTTTCATGGACTTGGTCTACAATCACCAGCTTCGCTCACCAAGTCCTAGAGCCATGAAATTGAGCACATGTAGCCAATGTTCTGTTGTGAAATGGGTGTCTTATTTTTGCTTTAGGGGCCATGCTTCTCTCTTGCAACAACTTCACCGCTTTCCCCATGATGCACCTCGAGGCTCGATACACCTCGAATACCATCATGTAGAGACATGGGAGCGCGGCAGTATGCTGATTGTGAACAGCGGGCACGCACCTATCAATTTACAATGTTTCTGATTCACTTACCTGCGAGCAGCGAGAATAACTCAATTGGCCAGTGTGCGTCATTAATCTAAAAGTCATTTTGCGTCATTTTGTGCCCAGAGTAAGACCATTTCTATGTGCATATTGCTGAATGGGGCCCAATGTGCTTATTGCCGTTTAACCTAACATTGTTCTATCTTCGTCCACAGTACTGATCGTCTTTTGAAAGAAACCAACACTGACTGTCAGCAGGAAACAGAAATGAATCTGTGGTCTCCCAAATCAACCTCGTCCCTGGGCAGACTTTGTGGCTCTGTAACCATGTTACACATATCCTCCTTTGCTCCAGAGCAGACAGGAGTCCTCATCCTAATGGCCGCTAGAGGGCTTTGTCACTTAAGTTTAAACATTTGTCATTTTGGGGCATTCGCCGAAGCAACTGATGCTGCAGGACCTGCTGCTACCAGGCATTCTAAAAATCTCCCGTCAAAACTACGACCAGTGTTTGGGAAAGGGAAAGACTTTTATCGATTTTCTTTCATTGTCAATATGTGTTGCCCATTAGTCTGCCATGATTTTCTTTGGCAGAGTGACACTTGTTGCACTGGTTGTGGTTGTTTTGCATTCATGAGGAGTTTGCAAAGTAATCAAAGTAACCTTCAGGTACAGGTCATTGTAACTGTATATTTCATTATTTGAGTACGGTGACCTGGTAATAGTTCTTTATTGTAACCGGTGTGATACAGTTTGAAGCTCTATTCTCATATGCACACACTGCAAGTCGGTTTCTGCCGGGTTTAAGATATTCTAAAGCCCGTCCACAGTCTTTTTAACACATGTTCAACATCAAATCATCCACATATTTTCAATTCTGATCTTGGGTTCATCTCATCAGATATGCAACATGCAAGCTGATGTCTTAACAATATGACCTAGTTTTCCCCTAACTCTTAATGATACATCTCCTACTGCAAATATGGTCCCCTGTGCTTTCTGTGTATTAGATACATGCTATATCTTACAAAGCTATATTTACAGCCAACCAAAAACCACACAAAAAAAAAAGATACAAGAGAAGCCATTCGGAATGAAGCATGAAAGCGTTGAGCGTGATTGCAGCCTCGGGCAACTCAGACCCAGAGGGCAGATACTAGTAAATCAAGTCTTCATTACCGTGTTGAAGAGTCCATGTGTTGCAGATGTTATTACCCTCATTATCGTGCTCCTCGGTGGAACACAGAAGAGAAGGAGCTGGTACTTGTGAGCCTTATATTCCTATCTGAGGTAATAGCTAAAAGACAACGTATTAGATGTTTAAATGGTATCGTGAAAATTGACTGTCCAGCTTCCGAAACGGACAAAGGCTAACACCTCTGTAACTCCAATTTTATATCACAGACAGATGTTTCCGCCTCCACCATTGTAATTTAACGGCACCCCTTCAGCTTTTGTTTTAAAACCATATCTGACAGGTTTATGCTTGCCCCATGCTGTTTCTCCTCCCAACACTTCGAAAGAAAACCAGCCCCAATCACATTCTTTTTCTGCTGTCTTTAGTGGGGATATTCTACACAAATGAGTCATCATTACACATTCAGCAAAAGACATCAGTCACCTCTCCCAGTGACTGTTTATAGAACACCCATCCGTTTAATTTGAATCGACTCTCTTTAAAGACACTGACAATTTGTCTTTTTGTTATCGGAGGCCCGCAGGCCCGCGGATTCTCTCCACCAAGTAAAACACTTCTCCGTCACTCAACGAGATAATCCTGGGAATAAAAGCCTGCATGTAATAAGCAAATCTAAGATCATCCAAAACATGCAATACATTTAGAGCGAAGATTATGTCGCTGAATGGAAAAAACTGATTTACTCCCCCACCTGTGATGGGGATGTATGGCTGGAATGAACGAGAGGAGACGGAGAGAAAAAGTGCTGAATCAGCACGCTGGCTGTGAGATTTCGATATTTTAAAAGCTTATTCCTTCAGATAAAGACATCAAATGTATTTTGTGACCTGTATATTATTGTGTTAAGCCTTCAGTGTTGTTGTGAAGATTGTGAATATATATATATAATATATATACAATCATCATTAGCTTATCTTAGTTATTTTTTACCCTTTACAGTTTTTTTTCCCATTATATTGAGGGGAGGTCCATTATATTCTTGACCAATCCTGTCAAATGTCTTTTTTTTCCCATCATCTGGACGTCTTATGTGTGTGCAAACAAATTAGATAACAAATGAAATACACACACCTCAGAGAGAACTCTATAGAAAATACCAGAGATATTATAAACAGCTTAAAGCCACTAAAAAGGCCCACAAAGCTGTAACTGAATACAGTGCTGTCTGCATATCCCTCTTTTATGATCACATTATGATAATAGGATGTTCTTTATATTCTATTCAGTAGATTTCAGGCATTTGGCTACTGTGCCTGCTGAATCAGGTGTTCTGGTGAGCGATGCACCTCTGCTAACAGCGGGCAGGATTAGAGGTGCTCACTGTCATTCTGCCTCAGTGCATGTGCCAGGTTCTGTTCTTCATCCCAACAACAACAGCTATGAGTGGCCGTGTGACTCCACTCTGGTGAAGAACTAAAGCACCCGGCTGTGACCGCAACTTTAAAGAGTGTGTTTGGAGAAACCTTTTAGCATCAGCTATTCTCTGGAGCAATGTGGTGATAAAATGAGCTAATTGCTGGGGTCTGGAATTAAAAAACCTTGAAGCCAAGGAAATTGCATTGTCAAGTGAAATCCTTAAAACCACTGTGTTGAAAAAAAGCATAATTTGCTCCAGTTTTTCTGAGTCAGCCCACAATTTGATGTTGCTTCTTTTGATCATTCTGTGTGTGACATGCTTTTGCTCTTGTCAGATCAAATGAATTCAAGCGTTACTAATAACTTAACATTGCTTCCCCATCAATTTAAGCCTGTTTCCAGGACAAACTTGAACACTGTAATGTATGGATACAAGAGGCATCTAAATGTTTTGGGGCTATTCACAATACACTTACACATTGTGTAGCATTTCGGGGATCTATTAGCATAAATGAAAACTATGTTTTCATGCGTGTGTAATTACCTGGAACTCAGAATGAGTTTCCATTGGCTTAGAATAAGATGGTGAGTGGGACTTCTTCATGGAGTCTGCCGAGTAACACCCCTCTGTTTCTACAGTAGCCCCGAACCGACAAACCAAACACTGGCTCTAGAGAAGGCCTTTCACATTTTTAAGTTACCCGAAGGCCACCATAGTTCTCCGACATGCATGTGAAACCACAGGAATATGAAACAGAGTGCAACACCTTGGCACTAACTTCCGTTTCTCCTAAAGTAGTGTTATTATGTTCAGGATTTCATGGTTTTGCACTTTGCATCTCACCTTACCACGACTCGATACCACCAAATCCTACACACTGTCCCTTTAAATGCACTTTTATTTGCATTCTAGCCAGGAGTTGGATGTGAAAATCTACATCCCTGTTTAACTAATCAGTTGAACACAGGCAGACATGACAAAACTTGAGTCTAAGTGTAACCCTCTAAGAGCTGTCACAATTGGGTTTATCCCTACTCGCACAGTAATTTCGATTTTTTTCGCAACATTGTGCCTGCCGTTATGTCTGCACTTGCGACATATAACGGCAATGCAACCATAGTTCTGCTCCCAATATCAACCAGCACTTCTTAAACTGGCATAGTTGGAGCCAGAGGGGCCCACTGCTTAGAGGGCTAAGCCTATACTCATAGAACCTAGAGTTACAATAGGTAACTAACGTTCTTTATCGATTAGGCTTTGCCACTATTGGTTTAATGGCGAAGCTGAGTTTCTGCTTGACAACAAGATCCACAAGCAGCCAACGTACACTAGTTCTCAAACTGTAAATGCCACGCGTAATAATGCAGGGAGGCACTGACTGTGCATCGGCTACCACCATGTCAGCCCTGTGTGGGGAAAAAAGAGGGCCGAGTGACGTTACACCCTCTTCAAACAGGACTCTCGCTGCAAGAGAGTGGGACATTATGCACCAGTCCCCATGCAGCCCACTAATCTGTGATGATCGGATCAGAGGCGTACCGTTTGACACGTGCGTAAAAGTGCCAGTGTCAGGCAACGCTTCATTTGCCGTCTAGCGCATTTTACATTGAGTAAGTCAGGGAAAACTCAGATACATCTCGCAGATAGAAACGGATGAAAGATGTCTGTCACTGTCATCCCTCTGACGAGGGTCGTAGGTCAGGATAAAGTTCTCGTGGAGTGTGCCTGGACAACCCGCACTGCGCTGCTTGTGTTATTGCGTCACACAGTCAGTGGGACAAACAGCTGCTGTGTCCGCCTAAAGTCTGCCATGCGTATAACATACTGAGATAAAGCGCGAACTGGGAAGAGTCAGAGACACACTTCTTCTGCCTCATTCTGATGAGGTGGAGGGAAGAACACATGCGTAGGTAAGCCACTCTCTCAGCCAATTTCAGGGCTATGAGGCATGCTGTCTTGAGAGATCTAGTGAGATATTTGGGCTATCAACTCAAAAGGAGGACATCCAAGAGCGTACAGCACCAGTGGTAAATCCCACTGTGGTGCGAGAGAACGGCGACAGGTTTCTGTTGCCCTATTTCTTTCAAAGAGCGCCTCACCAAAGGATGCACAAAAAAACATCTGTCTGCATAGCCTTCATGGCAGGATGAAATGGTCGCAATATGGTTTGTCCTGCCACATTTCGGGACACCGCCATGTGGTGAGGATCAGAGAAGCCATCATGGCCTCCCTGATGTGTGTGACTAGCTTCAGGGAAAAAATCCCCGGGTTTAGTGGCCATGGCGGAGACACTTGAGCGGCACACTGGTGCGAGCGGTCAGTTAGGCGATCATAAACCTGGCCCAGGGGAGACAGCAGAGCGGGTTTAGGCCTGCTGACGAAAGTGGCCTTCGATGGATGGATGGATGGATGGATGCCAGGATTTGTTCCAGTGGAGGGACCTGCTAGGAAACTCCTTTTCCATTTCCCTGTGGACTCTGGCGAAGATAGCGAGATACCGGCGGACTTCATTTGCCAGGGTTCAAAAAATCCCAAAAGATGCGTCCGTGAGGGGCCAAGAGTTCTGGGAAGCGAGGCCACAGCACAGGGCACAAGGGCGTGGAAAAAAATCTTCAAGACTGGTGAAGTGGCAAGCTAAGCTAATCGCCTCCTGACTCTAGCTAACGCAGACACATCTGAGAAGTATGATTATGTGGTTGTCGACTTATACAGTAGAATACATGTAAGAGTGAAAGGGCAGTAAGAACTTTGTAACAGAAGTGTATATGAAATGCTCAAATGCATTGTTGGTGTGAGGTTGTGGGTGGAGTGGATTTTCTTTATCGATGTCAGTCTTGATTTTCCTGTCAACAGTGACTGGTTGGCTGCTCGGTGCAGCCCAGTGGCGGCTGGTGGAAAATGTTCTAGGTAGGACTGTGCCACATCCAATCAATTTCAGCAAACATCCCAGAATGATTTAATGCAAAAACAAAATGAAGGTATCAAACACGCATTACTACTTTGCAGTTAAATATTTAACATGTATTCCAACATGAAAGAAAGCAGTAAATAACACTTAACACTTAAACAAACACATCAGGACATCGTATTTTTGTCCCCCTCACAAGCAATTCAGTAAAATATAATAATATATATATCATATAATAATATTCTGTATAATATAATAATATATATATCATATAATAATACAAAACACAGACATATATATATAATTATTTGTTTATAACTATATATCCATTTGCAGGTGCTTCTTATCCCTTAGACCGCTGTGCTCGTTGAAACAGTTGATGTTTAAACAGTGGTTCCGAAACCTGGCTCCGGATCCTTGACCGGATTGAGGATCTGGAGCAAGGGTTAGGAACCACTGTTTGTATGTTAAATGTTTGGCAAGTAAGTTCCCAACTTACAAGTAATTAGCGGATGAAAAATTATTCAGTTCCTTCACTCCAGTAAAAGTACTAATACCATACTGATGAAACAATCTATGACGAGTAAAAGTCCTGCATTCAAAACCTTCGTCAAGTATTTTATAATCAGCAAGGTGTACTTAAAAGTACCAAAAGTAGAAGTACCCGTGCAGTCATTAAAAAAAAAATTTAAAAAAAAAGTGATCCTGGGAGCTATGTTGTCCGGGGCATTAGCCCAAGGCAAAGAGGTTTCAGGGGAGAGCCCAGACTAAGAGCGGTTCAAAACGACCAATAGATAGCCCACGGACTTTAGCCACCTCGCCCGGACCAGGGAAACCGGGGCACCCTCCTGGAGCCAGACCCAGGAGGGGAGCTCGTAGGTGAGCGTCTGGTGGCCGGGCCTTTGCCCATGGGGCCCGGTCGGGCTCAGCCCGAATAAACACCATGGAGCAGCCACCCTGTGGACCCACCACCCGCAGGGACATGCATCGGGGTCGGGTGCTATGCAGACCGGGCAGCAGGTCGGGCAGGAGGCCTGGGCATGCCGATCGCCGGCGGCATGGACTAGCTCTAGGGACGTGGAACGTCACCTCGCTAGCGGGGAAAGAGTCGGAGCTGGTGCAGGAGGTGAAGCGATACCAGCTAGATATAGTATGGTTCGCTTCACTGTCAGATAATTAAATGTAGCAGATTAGAGGATGAAGGCATTTCAATTGTACTGTACACTTGCTTATGTTTGGAACAAACTATTGAGTTGTAAATGTACATAAATGCCTGTAATTCTCAGCCAGCATAACGACTCCTGCTTATATGACTCTTACTAAGTGCTGAATGCAATGCTTTATACATAACATTCACTTATTAGATTAACACTGGGGAGCAATGTTAGATTAACTATGAAAAACAATTGACAGTACACACCATCACATTGATATGAACCCTTGAAGGATGATCTGATTGGTGTTTGAAGCACCAATCGTGGATTTCATGTCATTAGTCTGACACTGATCACTGAGTGAGTGTTTCTGTACAAACACCGTGAAATGTTTTGCACTTTTGCCTAAAACTTGAATAGAACCTATAAAACTAAATATATATCCGATTAAACTAAATCTGCTTTACGTCACCACAACATGCTTTGTGTGGAGCTCATCAACAGGTGAGTTTTATTACATGAACTCTAAATTGACAGTGATAGTACCGGTATGTAGGTTACCATTAAATTAACCAAACCACACCTGCTGTTATATCTTTGGGCAGACGGATCACTGAAACCATTCTCATGACTTTCATTAGTTAACAGGAGCCTATCTGGGATTAAGCAGCATCCTGAGTCTGTGTGGTGGAAATCAGTTGCTTCAATGGATCAACCTGTAACACACTGCTAGTTTGAGTAACATTTATTTATTGTCGGGTCCTTATGATCGGTCCATGATCAACTGAAACATCATAGCTATGGTACTTAAAAAGAAGAGAGGAGACAATTGAAAGGCAACATGGTTCTCAAGTCATAAGTCATAAATACGTCCATTTGACCTCAATCTGACATTTGCTAATAATCTAAATTGTGGCAGTCTAAACGTGATTCAAAAGACTGAAGTGAGATGAGGTCGAGGTCACTGTGTGTGCTTCTGAAGCCAGGTCCTCAGGTGTTCTACCTGTGCAGTAACACTACTCTTGGCCGTGCCTCCGGGGGCGCTGTACTGCTCCACACTGCTGCTGTAGTCCCACACCGACGACACGTCACTTCCAAACAGAGGGCTGAGATAAAAGAGAGGGCCAATGTGAGAAAATCCAAGTGGCTGTTGTAGAAAATCCTGTTCCATTAAACAATGGGTGTTATTCTTTCTGGTTGTGTGTGTGTGAGAATGAGAAGAAGAGAGTCACCTCACAGCACTCAGGTCACCCACAGTGAGTTGATTCAGGGCGATATTTTTGGATTCAGCTGCAAACACAGCTTTACCGTAAATACCATGAGCCTCTCTGAACGGCACCTGCAACACAGAAGAACACACGGTTACACAACAACACACAAATACACGTAACACCATGTCAAATATTATAGCTATCTCACATATAAAGCATTTTACATCCACCTGTTCTCTGTGGTTGTTGTTAAATAGAGTGACCAGAAAAGCCTTGACGTAGCTAAGATGTTGTTTCTCACTTAGTGGAACAGTCTGCATGAACGCGAGTACCCATCTGATTTAATATAATCTTGACAGCATTTTAAGAATATTGCCAAGAATAAGAACATTGCACTGTTTGATTCAACAAACATCGTCTTTTATTTTCTTTTGAATCAAATGTCGTTAAAATTACTTTTCTTACAATTTACATTTGGATGGGAGTATACCTAAACACCACTCACCCCCTTCCTCACAAGGTAGTAGGCCAAGTCAGTAACCAACATGTCCGGACTGAGGGCGGCTTCCATCACACTCTGGTTAATCTGAAACAAACAGAGAGAGGTCAGGTTTTTATACAAAGTAAAAGAAAGCATCCACAACAAAGTTTTTCAGAATAATCAACACTGAAGTCTCTGACCTTGAGAGTGGACATGACTCCAGTTGTCACCTGCAGCACCGCGTGAACCGTATCATAGCAGTCGAACATGGCCTCCTTATCCTCCTGGTGAAGGATGACGAGGACAGCGTGACAAAAAAAGTTAAGAGAGGAAATATCCAGAGAAACAATGTAGTGAAAGCTCACAAAGACACACTTTCATACCTGCAGGTCTTTGTTGTAGCTGCTGGGCAGGCCCTTCAGAGTCATCATGAACCCTGCACACTGAAATACAGACAGTCAACAGTTTGACAAGACAGCTTTGATTCTGCAGAAAAATACAACATTAGCTTTACACACGAATCCTTTCCTAATCAGTGAAAGAGAACAGCATAGAAATAAGCAACATTGTTGCAACAGGAAGCAACGTTTAGCATTTATGGGACATGTGGTCTTCACTTGCACTAATTGCAATGATCACATGCTTGCAGAAATTATACCAAAATATCACCTTTTATTTTTAAAGGAGCCATTTCAGCATCATTTGTTTGTTTTTTTACACCATCTGATCAAAAAAGGCAGTGGACGTGAGCTCTGCTGACACAACATAACTGCCAACGTGGGCCATTCAATGAACAGAAAAACAAGACGATCTAACAAAGAGTATCTTTAGTCGGAGGTGTTACGTTGCCAAAGACGCGTCCTGCTTTACTCCCGATCAGCTCCAGGCTGTCAGCATTCTTCTTCTGGGGCATCAGACTGCTGCCTGTGCTACATACACAACGAGTATAGAAATATAGAGGAGTGAATATGAGGGCGACACGAGTTTCAACTGCTCAATAAATGACTGGGCTTCATGAAGAGTACAGCACAGCAGTAACACCAGCATTAAGACTCAGAATGAACTTCACAAGGCCAGATTGAAAGTGGAGGTGGACAACTTCAGTGACAGCAATGATTTCATATTTTCATTTGCCACCATACAGTATGCAACATGAGGTTTAAACAGTAGTTGAATACAATGTATTTTTGTCAAAATGACCAGATGTACACATTTATCATCAAGTGCAGTAATCACTGTTTGACAAACATCACTCACCGTTAGAATTCACCCAGACATTTTAACATATTTATTGTTATTTCCAAATGTAAACTGTAAATTAGGACCACGTAATACAAAACGGGAACTGACCTGTAAGCGTCAGAGAGCGAGACGAAGGAGAACTCCTTCGTGCTGTACAGCATCAGGTCCTCGGCCATCTTACTGAGATGGGTCAAACACAAGGAAGCCCAGAACAAGAACTCCGCTAAAGAAACACACAGAACATGAGGTCACTTAGGAAAGACTCTTTCATTTTAATGGATGAGAGTGCCGACACACACGTATGGTTCAGGTACCAACAAAGTCCCGTTGGCCCGTGGCATCCATGCTGTTAAGACTGATGCCATCAAACTCCAACTCTACAGAAAGGACATCGTTTCAGTTTTTTTTTAAATATGTATTTCATTGATAAACAAGACACAAAAGGACAGCTGCAACTTCTCACAGGAGAGTACTAATCCTGCAGTATTTTACACAAGTGGCCTGACCTTTCCGCAGTAGCTCCCTGTCGATGTCAAAAGGTGTTCCAGCGATGGCCCCGCTGAAAACAACAAGAATCATTCTCATTAACTGCTCCTCTCTGTGGGTGAAACTCAGTGTCGGATAGTTAGCGTGTGTTCACAGCGTACCTGCCGAGAGGTAAAACATTCACTCTTTTCTTGATCTCCAGAAGTCGGTCCACATCTCTGCTTAGAGCAACGGCATGACTGAGGGTTGGTTCGACCAGCGAGCGGGGAAACAAACGCACGAGAATGACGTGAACAATACATCTACAGCCTGATATTCAGCAGTGGAATAGTTTTTTTTCTTTGATTCTCAGTGTGGTAGCTAAATGTCATGATTCATGGCTGCTGGATAATAACTGCTGTGGCAACCGTCAGAGGCATCAAAATCAAACCTTGCTCAAGACCTTGCAGAGGTTCAAGGTGGCTTAAAACCACAACAAAGTCCTGGCTCTAGTTCCAGAGCCATCATAACTTAGAGAACACATTGTGCAAAACTTGTGGAAATCATATTCTCGTTTCTTTCCCTCATAAACATCCGCCTAAAGGTCTGGCTGCACACTCAAAATGCCTCGAAGGGACTATGGGAACACTTCCAATTTTGCCTGGTGCTGCTTGAATGTGGAAAATGTATACGGTGAAAAACTTGAATAGACTGTTGCTTTACCACTCTCCTCGACTTTGCCATACTATGCTACTTTACTATCTTATACTGCCCATTCTGAAGAATAAAGAACTCCACTGGGATCACCCTGAGGGGCATCACGGTCCGTTGCCTTATGACAGCCTAGGAATTTCCACAGTACTGCTCAGTCCATAAATGTCCACTTACTGTCATCCATAGCGTCACTATCTAATGTACGCAGCTATTTTAACACTGTAGTGACCCCATCACCTCAGCTGAATTAGCTCAACCGCAATGTATAAAATGTCTCTCCGCGTGGCTTCATTCCACTAACTGGATCACATGTGGAGCCCAGCAATGATCTTGGAGATGATTTACCCGCACGTACAGTCACAGATCCATCGGTCAAACCAAGCCTGCCTTGTCTCAGCTCAGCTGGGGCTTTGAAATAGAATTATTGAATCCATGCAGAGATACTTTATTCAGGACTGTTGTGCCGCTGACTCATTTTCCAGCTCTGTGCACTGACAGGATGCAGAGAAACAGCAGATCAAAGGCCACCAAGAGATGACTTTTCATCATGGTAATGGTAGCTGCTACACATTCAATGTCCGTGTGTGTGTGTGTGTATGTGCGCATCCGCAGACTCTTGCATGGTTTATTTTTGCCCTGGAACGCCTTAAATAAAATATAAGAGTGTGAGGTTTGCAGGTGTAGGCAACCGTAGAATCAATGATTTAGATGCAACATTTAGCATTTAGCTCGAGGGTACCACAGATCACAGAGGAGAGGTTGACATGTGTGTGTGTGTGTGGGGGGGGGGGGGTATTCCATTTATGGCTTTCATTAAATTTAGTGTGACCCCCATTAGCAAATTATACATTTAGTAGTGACAGACAATATACAAAATGCAGCCCTCTCAGTCAGTGGTGGACTCTGGCTGTCTGAGGGGCAGGGATGAAAAATAACATGAAGGGTACCAGCATGCAGGAGGTTATGGTGTAGCAGCTCCAAACCCTGGCTAGCATAAAACATATTTAATGATGGAACTCCTGATTCAAAGTTTGACATGCGTGTTACATGCAGACTGTTGTTTCTGTTACTGTTGTCCTGTATGTTGTCCACTGTATTCCCAAAGTGTTTCAATATGTGCTCCTCTCATAATGCAAACAACCTGATGACATTTTCTGATATGATAGAAAATGTAATATTGCTTATGAATCTGAAAGGAGAGGAGGATTCGATATCTAATTAAGTTTGTGTGACAATTTGATTGAAGCACATTTATACATGTGTTTATATGTGTCTGCTGACTGTTAAAGGGAATGCATGTCTGTGTGTGAAAGGTGTGTGCATACTGTAAATGATTGCATTCGTGGACTGGCGGCTGTTTTGAGCCTTAAATCTCTCTCAGTGGGCGATGACCAAATGGTTGCTCACCACACAAGTGAAGAGAACCGCATATGCAACGCAACAAATCCTATTTAGTTTTGAAAACAAACTGTGTGCTAAAAGTCTGCAAGTGACTGCAAAAACATCGCACCAAAATAAAACATTGCCAGCGTTCACCCTCCCACTTGTCGGCTGCTTTTTCAGGTCCAAGTCTGGAGCAAAATGCAGGTGATTTGTTCGTCCGTTCCCAACCAAAGCATCCTATCAAGACTCACCCTCGCAGCCATGAATTGCTGTCCGCTGTGCTGTGGGTGATGCTGCTCGCTGCTCGGCTTGTGTTTTATGGATGAGCTGTGTGCTGCATTGTCTGTGCTTTGCATGATGGCAATTTAAAAGCTATGATGGGCTTCCTACCTGCTACAGTGCTGTGTGCCCCATTTTCCAAGCTTTTGCTGTTCACAGATTTTTATGCAAAACCAAAGATTACATTCAATCCCTCAGCATTTAATGCCACAAGGCGATTACACGATGTTTAAAATATTAAATGAATAAATAATGATAGTTTCCTTTGTCCCCATTAAGGGGGAGAGCTCCACAGAATCAACATTACACCCACGTTGAACAAACCCTTTGCTTTTTTTTTATGAATGTTGCTGACACAGCGCAACATTAGCATTGATACGGAGTTGTGTTTCCATCCACCCCACTCCTGAGGGAAATAATTAGCTTTAGCTGCTGATTTCTCCGCTGTGTTCACGAGCTAGTCACCAACTTCAGTGGGACTAGCTGAGGGAGTGTAACTACAGTGGGTTTATCAGAGCTTTCTTTCTGGAAACCAAGGTTGATCGCAACAAACACACCAAAGCAGTAAAGTTGCGGCCCAGAACAATGTGCTGAAAGACAACAAAATGTTCTGTAGAACTAAAGGGAACCACAGAGCCAGGAACGGTTGTGACTCCTTTCACACAACAAGTAGTTATTTGACCCATTGTTCAGATACAACTGTTGATTAATGCAGCTTTACAAATGCAAAATTGTACATGAACAACCAAATGTTTTTTTCAGTAAAATAAAAAAATAAATATATATTTAAAGAGGAAAAAGGAAACTCAGGCAAGCTGAGTGATTGGCCGACAGGAACCACTCCTTACTTTAACTAATTAGCTTTATCTTCGATCTCATTACATCCCAACAGCAATCAACAAATGAAATGCTCCGCCACAACAATTAAAAAAACTAGTATATCTGTGGCAGATGTAGGACTGAAATAAGCCCGTCCAATCATTTCAGTCAGAAAGAATGAGGTAATTGGACGGCCCACCTGCCTGTCTAGCTGCCTGCCTGTCTGCCTTTGTGCACTCATTGTGCGCTGCAGGAGTCTTCAGCAAGCTGCCAGCTTAACAGTTGTGAGTACGAGCACAAGCCATGTTTGTTGTTTAAGTTCATGATGATCATTTTGGGGGAGTGGCTTTGGATGGAGGGGTGAAGAACTTTTTTGCTTTGCTACTTTTGGAGCTAGTGCTGTTCGATACCTTTTTTTGGAAAGAGTTTACAACACTGGACTGAGTTTTTTCTCAAAATTCACCCAACATGTACAAAACAATATTCAGTCAAACAAGGCTGCAGTTAAGAATATATCTCCGAGAAAAGGATGTGTTCCTCTTTTGTGAAACCTTTCCCGTTTAACTGCAATGGAAATGATGAATGGCGCTGTGAGCAAAAATAATTTGTCCGGAGCCAAATCAGGAAGTGGTAACCATTGGAAGCATGCTGTATTGATAAGGATGTCATGGTGAGAGTGTTGTGTAAGGGGTGAATTATGGCTCATCCGTGAGAAGTGAAATTGTTTTCCAGAGCCTCTCAGTACCACTGCACACAGTGGCAGCGCCAGTGCACATGCTGCTGCAGGCCAATAGGAATTCATTACTTAGCTTAGCCATTGATTTCCCTACCGCCTCGAAAGATGCGCCAGAGAAAATATGAACAGCTTTCAAGATGAATTGCCAGCGTTCAGAGGGAATTTGAAGGACGTTCTATCATGACAACACTGCGCTGAGAGGCAACCCTCTCAAACACTGCCAGCCTTAATATGCTGCTCTTTGGCTCTTTGTTTGTTTCAATGAAGCTAAAAAGCAAATGTTACGTGTTTTCGCCTTGATTGCAACAGGTGCAATAAATATCATGGGATTTCTATGAATCAAAAATAAAAAAAATTCATCAACAGTGTGCCATCCTGCTATTTGAGAAACTGTGACATCTCAAAGTCTATCACAGCCTCATCAATCAGGAAGCTTACAGAATTCAGAGGCGCCGTATCATCACTCACATTGTGTGGTCTCCAACTAGGTGAGAGGCGACGTGGTCCACATTAGCGCGCATTAACGCTATCATGAGCAGGGTTTTACAGCAGGGTGCCAGCAGATTGGCCCATTAAGAGTAATCACATCTTATACGACTTCATCAAAAAGATATTTACACGAGAACATTAAGATTCCCTCTGGGGTGGGTTGGGAGGGAGGCATGAACGCAGAGCGGAGTTTCAATGAACCCCGTTTAGAGTCGGGTCTGTTCGTCGCGCCTGCCGCCATTAGAAACGCTTGGCAGGAAATGAAATCGGCGTAATAAAATCACGCCATATTTCCCACCTGTCACCCGGTTTATGAAGTGTGATGGAGCAGTCAAAATGTTTATTTGATGCATATTAATTCAGGTCAATGAGCATGTGACACATGTGTGCCGTGTGTGTGTGTGTGTGTGGGTGTGTGTGTGTGTGTGTGCTGATTCATTTACTCGAGCACATTTAAAGCACTGTCAGCAGAGAGAGGAAGGCAGTTGGGCACGGGCTACTTCCTTCCTGTCAAATGCTGTTGAAATATGTGTGCTTTCGAAAAATGGGTGAAGAATAACCGCTTTGTTTGGCCACACAACACACTGCGCGGTCTGATTTGTCACAACAGTGACAACTTCGTGACAGTTAATAAGGCCATTGGAAAATCAGGCCAAGCTGTTCCTCGTGTGTGGGAATGGCCTGCAGCGATATCGCACTGGCCAGCAGAAACTCATCTTTCATTAAATGGCAATACAGTGGGAGAGGAATGCGTCGAGTCACTGAGGGTTCTTTGCCCTACGGCTATGCCAGCCCAAAAAAACTGAATAAAAAGGTAAAAGTGGTATACAAACACCTGTTGAGTGTGGTGAGCTGCTAAGTGGAGCCTCTGTGGCTACCTAATTTCCCAGACTCACTTAAGGGACCACCAAGGGCAATTTTCTGCTCGATCGACACTTCCTACGGGGTTTCATTCCGTTTTTTTTTAAATTGCTGAGACCACATCCTTTGGCCTATAGGTGTCACAGAATGTGCCGGCTGCAAAGACAGACGGAGAAGGACTAAGAGAGACAGGAGACAATTACAATAGAGGGCAAAACAATTATGCAAAAACAAAGCTGCTAATGTCCAAAATAACATGCGAGAATGTGGATCAGGGCTTTAACGAATCTTGGCAATCCGCCAGCCGAGCGTGTCCCCGGTGGAACGACCCACTAACGGGACAAAGGAGCGCTGATTTGTCCTGTTTCCATACTCTCCGAAGCCAAACGGTCCGGTGTAGGGACCGGTTTTGAGGCCAACATGGTTCGGATCAGTGAAGCATTCAGGGTTTTGGCACGGGCCAGCAAATCAGCCCCTCTCCACGCCTCAAGTGAGAAGCACAGTGCTTATTATCAGTGTGCACGGCTGGAAATGATACACAGCGCAAGCATTCTCAGCAAGGCCGCTCATTAGAGAGTTCAACGTGGAGATGAGATGCATCTCATCAATTTGCAAGACGTGATTAATGTGATTCAAAATGCGCATTGTATAATGCTTGCATTATCACACCGCTTGATTCAATCTAACATTGCTCTTTAGCGTCATCGAGTAGGAAATCGGAATTTATGTTGAATTCTTTGAAAGAAGAAATTGAGGATAACTTTTATTGTTATCAACAAATCTGAAAAGACCCTCAAACTAACAATGACTTCAACCCACTACATTTCAGTGCACCCGTGTATCAGTACAGCCTGATGTATCATCATTCCTCTGTGCCCTAGCACAAAGAGACGCCGCAATGAGTCACATGTTGCACATAGTGAACACAGATTGTACTTTATGTTGAGTCGACCTCACAAACACAGGCATTCTCCTCTAAATGCTCACCACAGCTGAAATAGATTACAATCAAAGCCCTGTTTACTCTTGTTTAAATGACTTCATAATGATCGCGAAAAAAACGATTTAGCCTTATCATAGACATGTAAAGATGTATGTCTTCAATATGAATAAATGGGCTTGGTGCTCAGTCAGACTTTATCAGTCAGTATTGAGAGACTGACGGCTTGCAGTCTCAAGAGGTATTCTTGCACTGTAAATCTATCTAAACCAATGGGTAATCGCTTAAACTAGACTGCACTCCAATGCACCTGATATCACATATATATATATATATATATGAAACAATACCTCCCTGCAGCTGGCATGCAGGGCCGAAAAACTCTTCCACATGGTGGCTGAGCATCTGGTAAGATATCCCTGCCAAGTCTTTCTTTTTTCTTCCTCCGTCTCTATCTTGCCTTGGGCAGCAGGTATGTTGGCGTACTGCACAAAACAAACACAGCGCATGTATGCGGTGATATCTCCTGTCTCTGTCACAAGAGTGCATTGTATCCTGAGCATGACGTGCGGGCATTGAATCTGGGGAAGCACTTGGGGCACACCCTAGTTCCAAACTGATTCTTCTGAGGGGAGTAAGCTTCTGCTCCGTTGTTACCGACAAGCCCGAGACAGCCACGACAGAGCAGTGTTGTTTTTCTTTTCGCTTGATGTATGAATGGAACAAGACATATGAGGAAACCCTTCAATCTTACCGTTTGGGACTTCAAAGATTAAATATAGAGTGCGTGCACTGGGCATTACGCTGCCATGCAAAAGGGCAAAGAGAAGTAACTGCGTTTTGTCGTATAAAGCTAATCTTATGACTCAGGTTTGGATTTTATAGAGACATACAGCACACAGAGAAGCTAATTGAGACAAGCTGCAGAGATACTGGCCTGAGAGCTGGCCAACACATCAGGATTTAATAATTCAACTGAGAGACTCTCTTGGCTGCATCAAGTGAGAGGTGATGCCATCATTCTTCTGTTCTTTTCAAAACACACACACACACACACACACACCACTACTGACCCAGCACCACCAAGCCAAAAAACACACAACAGCATCCACCCGCAGGCTGCCTGCGGGGCGGGCTGGAAACCTGGCAGGAAATGGGATTCTATAGCGCTCGACATGAAAGTAGACAAGAGGGTGCTACAACGAGTGCAGATTAAAACGTGGTGTTGTTTTAAATCAATGTATGTCTGAGGTTGTGTGTGGAGAAATAACTCAAAATTGTAACTTGGATTTTGAAATTTCCAAATGTTGGCGCCCCCCAGTGGTAGTGGCAAAAAAAAAGAAAGAAAGAATCTACACCTGGAAGCCGTATGGAAATAATAGTTGCATTCAACGCATTACCTTTTTCCATCAACACGGTCAAAGAGCTTTACATTCTCAGTTGTTTTTCCTGTCATGTGTATGGAGTAAAAGCTATGTCTTGCAACTTTAACAATGATGAGGATACTTTAATAAAATACTTACATAAAATAACCGTAGTGGTGAGTGTGGTAGCAGAGAGGCAGTGCAGTAGATGATTTAAGACACACCTATAAAACTAAAAGCGCGATTTAAAATGTTACAGCATTTTTACATTATTAATATATATTACAACTTTCAACAGTTGTCTACCATGCTATTAAACCTGGGCCTACTGCATCTTTCATCTTGCATCTCCTCATGCACGAACAACTTCATTTGTGTTTTAGGACATCATGCTCGTATTATCAAGACAGATTACACAGCGTCATTAATGCTGCTCTCTGATCAGTTGCCCTGTGCTTGATTTATAGCATTTCTGAAGTGCTTAATAGTTATACTGCGGCCATCTGAACGATATGCACTCGTGCACTGGCTCCTCAGCCATTAATGACCTATGTCGTGTTCTGTCAGTCCCATTTGCTGCTGTTACTTTTATAGTCAGTGAGAGCAGGCTGCCGGGGGGCCGGTTATTGATGATCCAGAGCCCAGCCGGACATCCAGCAGGAGCCTTGAGGACAGGTCATCATGTTGATTCATACCTACGGCGATTTAACCTGTTGAAAAGGTTGAACATGCAGTGAAGAGAAGTACAAGACAATATAAAGATGGATGTGAATTTCAACACCACCATGGTATGTCCGGTGTTGGTACGTTTACATCAGGCATGTCCAAAGTCTGGCCCGCGGGCCAATCACGGCCCGAGGTCAGATTTTATACGGCCCGCGCCTTCTGTCTTAAAATGCATTTTATATGGCCTGCCAGCACAGTCAAAACGGAATGAATAAATCATACAAATTCAACATGCAATTCCTATTTTTACCTCATGGTGGCAGCACCACTCTGTAACTGTCTGGCTGTTTGAAATTGGCTCTGACCCTTGAACTGTCATGGCTACGGCAAGTAAAAAAAGGAAAGTCGATAATGAGGGCCGCCGCTTGCAGGAGAGGTGGAGATCGCAATATTTTTTTCACCGAAAACCGAAACAACTGTGTCTCCCTAATTTGTCATGAGACTGTTGCCTTGTTTAAGGAATATAATGTAAAGAGACACTACGAGACCAAACGTGCTAATGCTACAACAAGCTATCAGAGAGCGACGTGCTAGAAAAGTGAAGCAACTCCAAGATAACTTGGCCACACAGCAGCGGTCCCTTTCACATGAAAACATCATCAAAGTAAGCTGCGGAGTGGCCGTGGTAATTGCTAAACATGACAAACCTTTTACGGAATGTGAGGTTATCAAAGACTGTGTTATGAAAATAGCAGAAAACATTTGCCCCGAGAAGAAGACAGTTTGCTAATGTTTGCCTGGCTCGTAACACTGAAGAGCTATCATCAGATACGAAGAGACAACTTGATTTTTTTCGTGAGCCTGTTTCATGTGTGTTGAATTTAAATGTTAGACAACTTTTCATCACCCTCACTAAGTCATATTTAAGATTGTCTTGAGCTGAGAATATTGATCGGTTCCTATGTAATTAGCTTTTAGATGGCTTGTTCTTTGTTATCTGACTTTCAAGATGTGAAAGAAAGGCAGAATAGTTGTTGAGATGTGTTCACACATGAATGCTTACATTTGGTTACATTGCTATTTGCTGTCATTGAAAATAAAATGATAAAATAACAATGTATGTATAGGCTACTTGTATTGTTTAAAATAATGTCAGCAGGGACTGTTGGCCCTTGGGCATTTTCACATTATCAAATTTGGCCCTCTTTGAAAAAAGTTTGGACACCCCTGATTTACATGAACAGTGAATGGTTCAACCAGCTACAGTTTGGAGGTATTTACTGTCTGATAGCTAGCTTAGCGTTCCATGCTCACACAGTCAGCTGATTCCTGAAAGGAGATTTATCAGTGGCAAGCCTGGCAAGTGCACATAACATGCGGATAATAATGAGAACATTTTGAAAATGCCTGACGTACTCATTTCCCATATTCCAAGAAGCCGAAGAAGCCGCACATCTCCGCTAACTGAACTTTTATGTTGTATGTTATGATTTTTTGTGATCCCTAAAAATACTAGAAAAGATATCAGAGAGGTAATGAATGAGCCAAGCTGGGGTTAGAGACCAGAAGCTCTAAAACAAGATAAAACTTGTTATGAAACACTAAAATCATATATATATATATATATATATACATATATATATATATATATATATATATATATATATATATATATATACGTATATATATATATACATATATATATATATATATATATATATACGTATATATATATATATATATATATATATATATATATATATATATATATATATATATATATATATATATATATATACATATATTAGGGGTGTAACGGTACGCGTATTCGTATTGAACCGTTCGGTACGAGGCTCACGGTTCGGTACGCATGACGAACCGGATACGTTTGAATTTAAAAAAAAATAAATTAAAATCTTTTTTTTTTTTTTAAACCTTTATTTAACCAGGTAGTCCCATTGAGATTAAAAATCTCTTTTGCAAGATGTAAGTAACAATACAAGATGTAAGTAACAATACTACATAACATTAAGGAGCAGGTTTTGTTTTTTATGCTTATGTGTTGCTAAGAAGACACCCCAGAAGATGGGTCACTCAGGTATAGTTCCATCATTGTTCAAAGTCAAAGAATAACTTTATGATGTTAGTTGTAATGAATAAATATATTTTAAAATAAAGTACATTTCTCTGGCATTTATAGTTTTCTACTGTACCGAAACGTACCGAACCGTGAATTTTGTGAACCGTTACACCCTATCTATATATATATACAAAGGTGAGATGAAAAATACATCAATACATGCATAGATACATTAATACATATGAACAGTGCATGTATTAATATACAAATGTAATGTATTATTCAGGAAGTGTGTAAGTGACATATATCTACGTATATACAAATGACTGTTGCAATCATTTTTTCCTTTCTTTTTATCATGTATGTCACTGCCTTGGGCAGCCAACTCTATATGAATAAATAAATAAATATAAAACTGACTTCCTCTTATGAAGGACCCTCTCTTTGCCCGTTGTTGCTATACATCTGTCACTGTCCCTGATGACCGGATGAAACACTGTCTGTGTTTGAACTAACTATTCACACTGCTCCCCCAGTGACCATTGCCATGAACCGTTAAATCCCAGATTGTATCCCCCAGTGTGACGCATTGCTGTGAGGGATGCTCTGCTCGCCAGGCTATTTCCAACATGCCCGCCACGTCACAATAATCCATCTGTCGGAAAACACATCTGCAGTGCTTACTGTAGCACTGTGTTGTAGCAGCCCATGCAAATTTGACATTTCTTATGTGTACTGTATTTGAGCAAATATACCTTTGTTGTGTGGTCGGGCTGGAAATTGAGAGCGTGCTCTGTGGAGATTGACTGCCGGGGGGGGAATTATGTCCACATCCGTTACCAGGTTACTCAATAATGAGGGACAATATCCTTTATCTTCACCTTCATCTGTTATCAAATTTGTCCCTTTTTTAAGGTCAAATTGTGAAATTGGGAGCGAGAGAGAGGGGGGGGGATAATTGTTTCACCAATTAAGCCTCAAATCATTCATCATGCCTCATGGATTAAAGGGAATGCAACTCCATCAAGGACATGAATGAATATGATTATCAATCAAACAGGAGCCCTGCACTTTTCAAAGGAGCGCCCACATATTCAGTGTGATTGGTCTGGTGTAACGGGGATGGTGGGTTCTAATTCACGTCCTAATCTGCAGGTTAAGACAGAGAGCTGTGGTGACCTGCAGGAGGTCTGCGTTTCATTTTCATTTAGCGGCCATGTCCTCCTTCAGAGTCTTATAATTAAATGTTTCAATAAAGTGAACTGAAAATGAGTCATACCCTACATCTGTTGAAGGATAAAGCTGGTAGCAAATCCCATGAAAAGACCAAAAGCAGCAAATAATTAATCCTACTAAAAAGTAGTGCCTGTGTACGCAAAGCCTTAATTACAAGTTTATTTTGAATGAATTCCATATTAAGTAAATACTCACTGGAACACCAAATGAGTTTTCATCCACTGCTGAAAATAGTCCCCGAGAAATGGTCCATTTACTCCTGTTTGAGTAAGGTTTGATCAAAGCTACAGTGCCCTGCTGTTTTGGGAAATAACTGAGCTTTTTCTTTGAAAAATATATCTCGCTCATTTTTAAAGATTTATGTCTTTGGGCGAGTTTCACGGACAGGGTAGTAAGAAAGTGGGAAAGTATTGACAAAATGATTTGTTGACAGTGAGACCAGCCTGATCCTTGAAAGCCGTGAAACACGACGCAGTTAAGATCAGAGGATCCGGGTGGGTAGGCATCTCTGCACCTTTGACCAGCAGTGAAATAAATGTGATCTTTGGCTTTAACTTGAATTGGGTCTTTCAATCAGTTGCAGGAGGGAAATAAATCCAGAGTTTAGCGCAGTAGAAGTGAAAATGTGTCGACTACATTTCGAGCATCACTTGAGGCATCAACACTGTCAGGCTGATACCTGTAGTGACAGCTTCCCCATTTCTGTTAATAACACACTCGAATAACTTCTGGGTGCTTCTGTAGTGAATATTTTCTAAGGGCAAAGCAGTTGACAGCACACATTGTTAACTGTTGACACAACGGACTCCAAATTGCTCCAAATTTCCTTCATACTTGAAGGAGAATGAAGCACGATTGAAAGTGAAACACGGCTTCGGGCAAAGGAGCGAGTATAGGAGCAGGTGAGTGTCTGCAGCTTATAGTCCCCCCCAGAGACAGTAAGACCTGACCTGGGGTTTAACACTCAGCAGACCCTGTAAGGGCTCACTGTAGCGTGGTTGCATGTGGAGTGCATATAGTATGTAATTGGAAAAAAGCTCAGACGAACTGAACTAGCAGCTCAAGCTGAGTGGTCGGGCTGGAAATTGAGAGCGTGCTCTGTGGAGATTGACTGCCGGGGGGGGAATTATGTCCACATCTGTTACCAGGTTACTCAATAATGAGGAATTTGTCTTTTAGGAAGCAAACTGATATGGAAAATGTGGAAAGCTAACAACCGCTTTTTAAAATTACATCTGACAAGCGCTCATTTTCTTTTCTCGGAGCGGAATCACCAGGTTGCCACATGATTCAAACTCAGCGATAGATCTGCTCCAGAGATAGATTTGGATTGCAAATGAGTTGATACTGCTATGAGATTTACTCCTGAGTCCTCAGCTCAATCCCGTATTATCACTTTACTTTCATCATGTTTTTGTGGCGCTCATTGTGCATGGTGGAATTCAGTTTTAACACTCGTCGACAATCCAGTGCACAGGAGTTTTCTGTACCAACAACTGCAGGAAGTAGCGTGTTCATTAACCATACCGTAACCATATATTTCACATATTTCCCTTATTTTAAGCATAACATTATGGTCATGTGTAGAAAGAAATCATTTTAAAAATTATACTAGAGGTCAATAAGTCCACGGGAAACCTTTAACCACATCCTCTGGCTCTTTGACATTTCAATGCGGCTTCCTTGGGACTCCAATCATTAAGCTGACATACGATATCCGGCTTTGGATATGTACAGCATCAAGGCACAAAACAAATGGGATGGAAACACTGCTGCACTGTTGAATGGTTTCTCTGAAAATTGGGAGAAATAAATCTCAGATGGAAACCAGATAACACGTCCTCCTCTCTGCTTTGAGCTCATTATTTATCGCGATTCCAAAATATGTTTTTCATTTTCTCCATATTTACAGGATGAAACAGTTGCACATACTAATGACAGGAGGGCTCAGCTCTGATAGGACTTGTTGACCGTGTCTAAAATACGAGAATAAATAAGTATTTTTTACATATTTTTGCCTGGTCACCAGCCTTATATTGATGTTTCTTCCTCTACGTCATTATAAGAAACTATATTCACTTTTAACGTGTGCCGACAGAACCAAATGCATCTCATGACCACAAAATGAAATGAAAAAAAAAGTCTTTCAACATGTCTGAGTGTAACTAGTTTACAAGCGTGGCTCTCAAATGGAATACAACGTGTGGATGCCGCCTTGCCGATCAATTGTGCGTTTTTAATTATTTCAGCGGGCATACTGACATTTCAATGTGCAATCATTCAACTTCTGTGGAAGTGCTCGCCAGCGCTCGTGGAGAAAGGAAAATCAAAGAGTTAGGGCATGGCACCGTCAGCAGCAATGACGTTGATGTCGCTGTTGAAGTGATTCGGAAAGTCTGGCTTTGTCGGCTCCAAGGTGCTCATCAACCACAGAGTACATGAGGCAACCTTTGTCCCCGATTTCAGACAAGCTAAAGACCTTTGTTGCATGTCGATCCTCATCTTTCTCTCGCCTGACTCCCTGTCAGCTTACTACAATAGTGTTTCATGATATACAACCAAATCTAGATTCACAAATTATCATGATGGCATCTTCCTATTCCATTCCTGCCTAACTGCTTTTACAAATAAAATACTTCCCAGCTGGAAATAAAGTCAGGTATTACACACATTTATTTCCCCCAAAAATGTATGCTTGTTTTCATTTACATTATGGCATTCTTTACACACACACACACACACACACAATCCAAGCAAGTGAGATAGAAATACAGCACTACTGGCAGTTATATACATATGCAAAACAAACAAACCATGCAGGGCTATAACAACTTTGTTTTACATAAAACTCTTATGTAGTTGCTGTAAAATAAAATAAAAATGTACATTCTGCCACAAAAAAAGGCACGTCGCTCCTACGGGAGTCATACATATGGAACAGCATTTCCATGCATACAGATGGTGTTCTTCCCTCAGGGGACAGAATGAGTTCAGGGTAGTGCTGCAGATATAGGAAATCGATACGAGTAAGACGTTGACTCATGCGTTAGAAAGGTCCCCATCTATATGCTTTATAAAACTGTGCGACCATTGACGCGCACTTAAAATCTCACGATTTCTAATTGTATTCTCCATAACTAAACAATATTGTGTTGAAGTTCTAGCAATAAAAATAATAGCACGTTTTTTTGTCTAAATGATGCGAAACATTTCGTTTTTGTTTTAGCAAATGCTGGACAAACTTGCACCCATTTCCCCTGTTTGAAGAAGGTCAAACGAATGCATATGTGAACTGCTCATCGTTTGCACACTGCTGTGATGCGGCCTACATCCTCACAGACGATTTAAGAAACCTCAACTGTTAGTGCGGCTTGGCCTCTAGTTTGAAAGGACAGGGCAAATGCCGGTCCGTGACCCAGGAGATGCACATAGTGAAGAGAAAGTCCTTTCAACGGTTGCCATCAACAATCACATGTGTGGCAGGAAGCGAGTGCGTACTTGTTATTCAAAGGAAGTACACTATTGGACACAGATGTGAAACAGTCCTGCATCTGGCTGCCAAATCCAACACTCAGCATGACACCAAAAGCAACAAAGGGGCCTTATTTTATTAACACACCGCCACGCGGTGTTGCAACATATTTGTCTTACCCTAACCTATAGGCGCTGCCATTGTTGTTTTGAACGAATAGTTGGGTCTTGCACACAGCACCGATCAGATCCACTCCTTATAATCTAACCTTTCACATTAAAAGCCCAATATTTTCAGGTGAGTATTTCGCATTTGTATGTTGTTTATTTGTTATGCCTCTGTGTGTAAAGGCGTTCAATGCGGCGCAAAAGTTTAACAGGATTCAGAGAAAATCACCAAAAGCTATTACGTGAATATTGGGAGTGCGTGAGTCAAACAAAACCAGTAAACCATTGCAGAAGAAGAGGGTGCAACAAGATGATGAAAAGAGCAGCAGTCAAGAACGAATGGAAACAATGTAGAAAACATGATAGAAATACGGGCATTTATGTTGTTCATATTTTAATTCCGAGGATGGTTACAGATCTGATGTTGTCATCTGTCGCCAAGTTTAAGTTACATGCGTCACGTACGTCATAAACCACGTTTCATGTCTGTTACCATTGCAAGTTGTCTCATTTTGTTTTTATCGATACGCCACCTTTTACACCTAAGCATTCAGACAGTTTTTTATTTTTTTATTTCAGACACATCTATGTTTTTCTTTTGCGCAAATTGAAAAATGCTCATTAATACAGGAGGGTTGGAAACACACTTGATGAAATACACGAGTGGCATAATTGTCCTCTAACTAGAGCTCGTGGGTCACCATCTCTTCAGTCATTTATAATGAGGGAGAGGACTATACCGTGGACCCGGTATTTCCGTTCATGCGTTAATCACATGCATGATCAGATGATGTTGGTGATCAGACTGATGAAACCCACTGCACATGTCGGAGGCACCACTTTAGTCATTAGTTTGCTCATGGGTCATCTGCATCCAGTCAGACACCTTTGATTGAATTTGAAGAGGAAAAGGACTCATCTCGTCGTCGCGGTGAGTTCAAAATGACAATGACTGGCGACCTCAAGAGTCGCCCACAGGTATGTGGTGGAGTTTTTAATTTGTTACTGACTGGCTGTGATGGATGGGGACGACATCATTCATGGAGCACATACCCTGCTGCCTGATAATATTCAAATGCTGTATTTCCTGGTTTCAATGGCGAAGCAGAAAAAAAAACTATGTAAATATAGAAAGTGGCTCTTTCGATTAACCTAATAGTGCTACTGTGTTGTCTGTTTTTATTTTCTATTACCAGTCCTCTGATTACGAGACCATGCTGGGGAATCCTTGTAGTTAGGGATCCCATTCCTACATTTAAGTGGATGTAATTTGGGCCAGTTCACAGGAGGACAACCACACTTAATTTCACTGTCAGCTTATTTGTTTGTACTGGTTGTGGCTCCTACAATTAAAGGATAATTTGGGCTTGTTACAGAGTGTATTTTATATTGATGCTTTGGCCATCATATCTGTGTGCTAAGCTCAGAATCCTGAGGACTTATGTGCTGATGCGGGAATGCTGGAAAGTAGTCTCCCAATGTTTTCCAAACCTTGTTTTTGTCTGGCAACAGGCTTGCACCAAAGTCAAGCCATACTCAAGTTTCACAAGTTGTTTGCTTTAGTCACAGTTTACAGACCAACTGGCTGGTACGACTTTGACCTAAGGTCTTCCTGTGCACAACACACAAGATTATTGCTGACATTTTAGGTTTTGCATTGCAATAAATGGTTATATTATGGCTGTTTTAACAGCTTGTTTACTGGTTGCCTGATCGTCTGACTGCTTTTTTCTGGCCCTGTTGGTCTTCATTGCAGCAATGTATCTGAGAGCAATGTTATCATAATGAATAGAAAAATACAAAACTGGGACTCAATCTGTAATGAACCTGTTACTATCCCCTAAAAATGTAGTCAGCAAACTGACTCTATATGCTTTTATTCCACATTTCCCACATTTTAAGAGCAACAAAGCTATAGAATGGATTCTAAATGTGTCTTTTTTTCGTCTTTTATCCGAAGAAATTATTTTTTTTAGATTTCGGAGACGCATTTGCTCTTTCAATTTCCCGATGACAAAGGGTGAATTCCTGGTTAATGGCTAAGTTGCAACTTTGCTGGTGACACATCCACATAAAAATCAAAAGCAAATGCTTCACACGCAAAAGCGAATGTCTGGAAACACATTGCAGCTGCTGAGAACACAGCACTTGAGTGAGGAAACCAGCGTGACGATCCCTGCCAGGTGACGTAGCATTGTGCCACACAGAGCACCATGCGCATGTATTCCTGAGAGAGCTGTTAGGCTCTTTAAGTGGTCTTGATTTAACGTGCTGTCAAACACATGAATTACACACTGCCGACAAAATGTTCCAGCCACTCTAGCCTCAGCATCTGGCTGATAATGCGGGGACGTGTGCAACTGAGCAGTCAGAGGTGTTGGGAGGTTAACACAGAGGCACTGGCCCTGCATTAATCACTGAAAGGTCAGGCAGGGAAAGGCCAACCACAGAAAATGACTCCTGGCTGGACTTCAGGTGATCTGAATACCCATGAAGTTAAATTGATTCATGCACTGTTTTAAGGTAGCTTTGGCAGAAGGATACGGTAGGTTGATCTGGTGTGGTTAATCCAGTGAAGATGTTTTGGGTAGATTGGATGGTAGACGGCAGTGAGATAGTAGAGCTAGCGAGTAATTACTAAAACCACTTGACGTCGGTTAGGCCTTCTAGAATTCCTATCGGTGAATAAGTGTAGCAGGCCCCCTCTAGCCCATTCAATGAGCTGATAACATTCAATGCGGATGCTGGCAACAGCTTATAACATTTGCGAGAAATGTGTTGCTGATGTATATAAACCGGATTTCTTGAACAGTGTGGCCAAAGAAGCAGCTCGTTCACCACATTGGCAGTGCATCTGGTTATCATGATCCTTACCCTAACCTTGACCAAGCAGTTTAGTTGGTGGGACAAAGTACCACCATACATATACCACGCAATCCGACCATTTGAATTTAAGTATATAGAAGACATTCCTTATGTGAGCAGAACACTAGTGAACATATCGTCAAGGTGGAGGGTGACAATGATGAAGAGAATGCAGCCTATGTTTCTTATGCAGCCTACATGCTGCCCTGGTTTGGTGCTGGATAAAGCCATACTTTTGAATTAAAATTTCAGATTTAGTTTATGAGCTTATTTCGGGACCTAATCAGCAAATCTGTTTCCCGGAGGAATCATTTCCTCTGTTAATAAGATCTTGTTTTTCTAATTAGCAGCAGTCGTTTTTCTCTGCAGTTTCATTTTTAGGTTAAATTCAAATGGTCGGATTGCGTGGTATATGTATGGTGGTACTTTGTCCACCATGTGATTCCTATCAATCCATTTAGTTCTTTTATATTTAAAGATTTGGTGTGAAGATAAAAAAAACCAGCTGTCGACCACATCATGTATCAAGGCTAAGTGCACATTTATCTCAACATGTGTTTCACAAAAAAAGTCTCACCTGAATTCTCTCTACGTTGCTTTCACACTGCACTGATACAAGGAAGAGGCATCGCTAATCATTTTGGACAGATGATACTATCTCTCTGTTTGTGTGTCTCCCTGTGTTTGTGTTTTGGTCTGTGTCTCCCTGTGTTCATATATATATATTTTTTTTCAAAGCCTTGATTTTAAATGACTCCTAACACTGAAGAAGTTAAACAGGAGGCTCAGATGTCAGATGAGACATCTCATCCAGGGAGATGAATGGATTCCCACTACGTAGAAGCTTTTTTTCCTGTTGGATCCCATTATGGAATCTAAAGATCAGCTCAAGGACAAAGTGTGAGCTCACAAGGTGCCGGATCACATCAGAAAATGACTCTTTCAATTCACCCTGAGGTCACTGCTACTACTGCTTATCATTCAACTATTGACTTTACAGAATCCAATAACCGCTGCTGTCTCGGGATTCACAACCTGCAATTTTCTTTGTCTGAGGCTATTTGTTTGATCTATTTATGTTGGAGAGTGAGGGTATCTCAAAAAGCACAGTTGTTAATGAAGAATTTGCTTCACATTTGAATTATGTAGTTTACTATTTACGTCCAATGTAAAACCTGGAGTCATTATTAGCTGGTCAGAGCAAGTGATGCAGTATAAAGAGGCCGCTGTTCACATCCCCAGTGAAACAAAGTTAACGTTGACTTAATTTTACCGTAGTCAGTGCGGGCTGCTTGCCCACACGTTGCTGGTGCTGCTGGAGATTGTTGAGAGTGGAGATGACGTCAAGAAATAAATAAATGGCTCAGGGTTCTTCTCCTTTTAGAGCAACTGCCGCTCTTGAATAATGAATAACTTGTAAACACAATTACTTTGGCTGTTAATTGCGCATCAATAGTCAAGGCAATCCTTGTCATTATGTCCAACACATCCCTCTTCAGTGTTTCTGCAGGGTTTATCAAGTTACTTTAAAGACTTTTAAAGACCTTTTCAGCACTACAGAAAGTTCAATTTATACAATGTAATGCAGTACAGTCTTACTGGCAAAAGTATGACAATAGGAAGGAAAACCAATAGGGACAATACGGATATTACATTTTTGTCACTGCTTCTGGCCAGCAGGTAAGAATAACTCCTATTTGAGTGGTATATAACTAAATACACCATTGTAATCTCCTTATTATCAAAAGTCATTGATACAGAGAAATGGCAAACTCTTATTGTGAAAATACAATGTATTGCCAGCAGTCTAGCCTTTCCACCACGCTTACCATCCAGCAGGACACGTTGCCAGCCTGTCAGCCGTCCCCACAGCAAAGAGGTCCACTCTACTTTTAGCACACTGGATAGCATGCAACCACTGAATAAATTGTTTTCTATTTAAAATGGGAGAAAAACCTCTTACAAAACATCAATCATGGCCCCGTTTTAAATGACAGAATCATAAGATGGGAATAAAAATGTAACCTGGGAGACTGAACAAGCGCTATTAAAAGGACCCGTCTTCCCCAGGATGCCATGCAAAGAACATTTATAAACATAATCCCCAGCTCCCTTCATGCTATTTAGCGCCGCTGATGTGTTTGAGAGACAGGGTATTGAGAATCTCATTACATCCGCAGTCACTTCCCTCAGATGTTGTGAGTAACGACGCCTCACCCACTGACACTGTAGAATCCATTGCCGCCGATTTAAAACTGGGCCGAGTTAGAAATTGAGTTGCAGGGCGACGCACCAGTATTCCACCTCGCGGCGTTACTGATACATGAACTGATCTGGGGTTGAAACTATTCTCTCTTTTTGCATGGTGGAGAGGGATCTGTCAGCCAGGGAGACATCCAGGTGAGTGGTTAGTAATGTGAAGATGCACCGTTGTCGTGGCTATATTAAGTGCCACAACAGATGAAAAGGATGGTCTCATTGTGACTCGTCGTTATTTGCTGTTTATTTTCGATTATTTCTTCCTTTGTAATTGCTCCTTGCATACAGCAAATGTACCTTTATTCTCTTGGAACTCTTGGAATAGATATTTATGATCTGATGGTGGTATCATAATTCATAAACTGACACCTACTGTGCACTGAGCTATCTGTACTGAATTCAAGGGCTATGCAATTCATCAAACAATGGACCTTGACTTTTGAGAGGTAGACAAAAGCAGGCTTTTGCTCCCTAAAGTGACGAAGTGCTAACCACACTAGCAGAGGTATCAGCTCCAGCTCTGGATTGAAAACTGTATTTTACATTTACAAACAAATAGTCATGACTAAGCATTGATAACATACAAAAAAACGAGGCTAAAGCTACATTTGCCAGGCTAAATGTCAGCATCCTTGCCAGTATATGATCAAGACATGGAAATGAACAAGTATCATTGCTCCTGTATAGTTAGCACAAGTATTGATGTCATTGTATCAATTATACTGAAAAAGCAGAAACCCAGTGCTATTTCCTTTTAACATAACACTGTTTGGATGCCTATTGTAAAATATAATTTGGACGATTGAGCCACTCAGTGTGGCTCCCTAACCCGTTCTCATTCCAACCTTGTCTCACTCCCACCTCGTCACATACGGACGCTTGGTCAGAACCACTTGGCATCACTTTTTAAAACACTTGGTAACCATTGGCATCACCTAGGTTTAGACAATGAAACACTTTGTTAGATTTAGGAAGATAGCCAGGTTGGGATGAAATAAGTTTAGCTTGTTGAGTTAACTCATTTAACTTAAGATAAGTCAACATTGAAATTTGGTTTTGAGGGACACAAAAATAAATCTCCAGGGGGAATTTTCGGGAAACGAAAATAGATGATTTTGAGACGTTTGATTTCATTTGAGTTACACAATGGTTGATTATGATTGGATAAAAGTCGAACATGTTTGATGCCATAGGCTGAGACATTATAGCCAAGGTTCTATGACCGTACCACCTGGTTTAGAAAATACCTTTGTATTACCATAACACCTGAAAGTGGGGTGACAAAAAGTCTTGTTGTCCCCATGTTCTGGCGCCAGTGCTGAGGGGCAAAATTAAGCGTCCGTATTTAACGACCTTGGAGTGAGACTTGGCTGGTCACACAGGTGGGGGAGTGTTTCCTGAATATTTTCCTTTTTTGTTATGTAAACTGTAATCCTACAAAATAATATTCGCAAAGGGTATGCTCATTGGCCTTGGATGTAACACTGTGAGTTACTACTGATAGTGTTCAGCCAGGTATGCTCATGATTGAAGCTTAAGTTAGAGTATATAAACACAATCAATTCTTTCAAACTTTGCTTTTATGTTTTAGTTTTTTTGAAATAACAAAAAAGACACCAAATTACTAGGGGTGGGAATCACCAGAGGTCCCGCAATACGATATTATCACGACACTTAGGTCACGATACAATATTATCACGATACTGCGATATTATCACGATACTGCGATATTCTGAGTATTGCGATAACATAAGGCCTATATTGCGATTTATTACTTTTTTCAACTTCAAATGATGTCCCCAAAGGAAAACTGTGTCAACATGTTTTATCTAATAAGATAAAGTTTTCAGTCTGTTCATCTCACTTCAATCATTTTTATTGCAGCAAAATAGGATTGTCAAGCAGACAGACTGATGTCATAAATGTTGCATGAACCTGACAAACTGAACTGTTTGTATTACTACATAGTCCAACTTAACACAATGCAAACGTGTGGACTCAGTATATGAACTATAACTTATATAAGTAGGATATAAGAGGTATATAACTCAGTATAACTTGCGATGCGTGGACGTCGAGGGCAGAGAGCCAGTTATGCGCTGCACTCTCCCCATGAGCCGGCTACTGTTAGCAGATTTAACCCCGTTGTGAGGCCAGATGTCTCTATCTTTGTTTTGACCAACTTCCTACCAATCACGCTGACCCGGGACCTTTGCTGACCTCACCGGAAAACAACTCACCACCATCTAGTGGACTGAAAAAGGAATTGATTTGATTTTTCTAGTAATTATTATTATTTTTTATTTTTTTATAGTTTATATAATAAAAGATCGATACTTGGTATCCGGATCGATACAATATCGCCACGCTAAATATCGCGATACTATGCTGTATCGATTTTTTCCCCCACCCCTACAAACTACCTCGTTATGATGGTTAAGCTACGACTGGGCAATCGCTGATCGGGGGGAAGGGTTGACGTCTATGATGGACAGTGGCCACACTGTTCTGAATCTACAGAAACAGCCCATGTGTGAGAGACTGAGGGAAGAGGACAAGGATCAGTGCAAGGTCATCATGAAAAAAACATCATCTTAAATGTAACTATCAGGCCTTTTCAGAACACGGTGCTTCAACAACATAGAGATATTTAATCGAAACAGACCTCCACAAGGTTGAACTCACAGAGTGTTTCTCATTCAAGAGAATAAAATGCTATGACGGATCAATGAACATTCAAAAGTTTTTTACCAGAAAGTAAAATGATCCTCACAGTAAGCCTCAGTAAATATTTGATTGAACTTCGTAAGCTCTTTTTTTTTTTTTGTCCTCAACCTGGTGTCAACCTGCTTTTGTTTGCCTGCCTGCCGGGGGAGCAGCTTGGCGGGGGAGAGAAGCGATGGCAGAGCAGAAGGGCTGGCGTTAATCCTCAGAGGGTGAAGTGGGCGTGAGCCAACAAACTGCCGGTCTGCTGCATCACATTCTGAATGCCAACCACTGGCCCCCTGAGCGGCATTTCAACCATCAGCTCCAGCTCGTGCACAGCCGCCAACCCCACCCGCTGATCCCACCTGTGTAGGTGTGTGCGTGAGTAAGAGAGCGAGAGAGAGCGAGAGAGAGAGAGAGAGAGAGAGAGCGAGAGAGAGAGAGAGAGAGAGAGAGAGAGAGAGAGAGAGATTGAGAGAATGATGAATGGGGAGTGTGGGGATTTCACTGTTTTAAAGAAGATGAAAGAAATCCCTTAGCGAGTGGGCTGTTGCTTATCAGTTAAATGCATTTGCACAAGCTCACTGATGGAGAAAATGTTAAAAACTTCAAATGGTGTGTTGCATCATATTCTCAAGTTGTTAAGAAATGTGAATAAATGTGATAATGCAGGAAAACCCAGGCAGCTAATTAGCAGGAACAAAAAAGGCACACAAAAAAAGAAAGAAAAAAGCTTCGGCAAAAGCCACAATTCAATCAGCTTCACATTTTCAACGGCTCTTTGAAGTTAATACTTGACAGGCCTGGTGTGCTTCTCTCGTCATACTCCTCACAGGGACAAACCTATCTGAAATGAAAATGTGCCGCTTTTTTAGAATGTAATTTGCTTAAAAGTCCACATCGGTATGCAAATATAAACAAAAGGATCAGTCGCATCGGAAGTGCATAGAAGGTGAAGCCAAAAGTCAATATTGCACGATCAAAGTGAAATTAGTTTTCCTGACTCAGTTCCTAAACTATATACAGCTGATTCAGTGTTTGTTTGTCTTCGCTCTTTTTAGTTATTAAACAGCGGAAGTGGATCATGGAGTTTTGAAACTGCAGCCCTTAAACATCGTTGGGAAAAGGGTATTTGTCTACCTCTTCTGTTTTCCCACAATGCAATTTAATTTATGATGTCTCTATTCAGTGTTTCTCTTCCTTGTAAATTTATTTGCAACTCATAATCATACTTGCCCTTCTTTTTTAGCCAAATGGCTTTGGAGTCCAGGTTTTTAAATGCAAAATAAATGCATTGTAATAATGCATTTAAATAAGCATTCAAATGCATGTAACTATTTACTGGAGTCTGCCATGTGCTGTATCATCCAAGACGCAAACAATGAGATGACGCAACTAATGTATGTCTGTGGCTTTATTAATTTTTTTCTGATGACAGTCTCTATGTCGAAGAATGGCCGTGCTTGCAATTATTATTATTGTTATCTTATTTCTTTATGTTGTTACCTTGAAATGCACGAGTTAATTATTTGTTTTTTAGAGAAAACAAGCTTTGTTACTCGTAATAACCAACCAGTGATCTCGAATACAGAAAACATTGTTTCCTCCTACTTAAAATGTTTCTCAGAGATCAGAAGTGTGGTGGAAAAAAACCTATGATACTGAAATTAAGAAACACTGAGAAAAGAAGTTTGTCTTTAAAGTATTTATTCTCTGCGCAGAGAAGGTTCAATCAGACTGCGATGCGGTCTGAAGGAGGAAGAACCCAGAGTGTTGGTTGTGTACGACTTATAAAGGCCTTGAGCACATGGTGGGGTAGGAGGAGTTCATCACTAGGACATCTGGACAACAGTGACCACTCATTGGTCAACCACTGAATGGTCCACTGATTGCATCCCCATTCAGCACCTTATCTCAGCTGACAACATCATGCCCCTGATTAAGACACACACACACAGTATTATTCAACCTGAGAGGACCCTCACTGACCATGTCTGACATTCATTAACCTTACTAAAACAAAAAGGGTCAAAACACTGAGTGGTCAGACAATAAAAACAGATCGAGTAGATAAGTCATAGTGGACATTTGCCATCACAGAAGTGCCATGCCAGCATGCGTGGAACATTAACATATAACACATTCAGATCAGTCCTCAGCATTTAAGGAGAACAGTTACTGCTAATATTGTTTTTTAAACAGAGCTAACTTTATTCTGGGTTAACATACATGAGTTATCTTTACATGTCTGACGCTGTAAAGCCTACTGTATTTAACCCACAGAAATGATTTAACCCTGTTTAGCCTGAAGCGGAGCTGTCCAGGCCCCTGTGGTGCTGATTAGGTTACTGTTCAAACACAGCATCATGTTTTCCTTTCCCTCCACATCTAACTACTTGGACTACTTGTCACGAGAAATCTGCCTTTCGTTTTATGAAGAATTGTCTTAGATGAACCTGTTGTCACCAAAAAATAATGTTTAGTTAACTCGAGATAACAAAATAATGTATTTGTGATCTCGAGACAGAGGCATCAAAAAAAGATTTGCAAGTACGGCCACTCTCGGCTTCCGTAAGTTCTGCAAGATAATTTATATTTATAATATGAATTAAGATTATTATTGCGGATGCAATAAAGCTTAATTAGCAATATTATTTGATTACTTTATATGCTATAGGTAGTTAGTCTATAACAATAGCCTAAAATGTTTTTTTAAAAGGTTAACATATATCTAAGGTAAATAAACTCCTTTTTTAAATCATCGGAATTTCACCGTGTTAGACGAATGTGGCTGGCAATGTTACCTCGTGACAGTTGAGTCAAAGCAAATGCTGGGGACCTTTCTGTGGATTATGCAGTGTCTACTTGTGCTCTGGTTGCCTCCCATAACTCAAAGACATGCATGTTAGGTGAACTGGCGGCTGTGAAATGTCCATAGATGTGAATGTTAGTCTGTGCAGGACATCTGCGCTAATGTGGTGCCCTGCACAGGACTGAAAGGTTGTCTCTATGACCTGGTCATGGTCTATGATTCATAGCTTATGGTAAAGCTAAAACGTGCATGCTTTTATTGCCATCTAACGAAATGGAAGTTTCTGTCTGTCCCTCGATTTTATGGACTGTTCATCCGTTCATCGACTTCATACTCGCTGGGTGTATTGCTGAGGATCCAAGGAAGTGCGGTGTGGAGAGCACTTTTAGTTCAATTTTAGATTATTAAATACCATCAATAGTATTTTGAATGTGCATAAGATCCCATATCTGACCGGCTGATTATCATTGCATGAAAATGATTAAAGATTTCCGTCAAGGTCTCGAATGAATCAATATGTCTAATATACAATATGATATGGATGCGTCCCCCCCATGGCGGGTTCTGTCTGGATTAGGTTAGTTATGGCAGCCATATTCATCCTCAAACACAGTTTATCCCGCATGTGAGGGTACATCGCATATGCTGCATTGATTATGAGGGCAATTTTTTATCTCCTCCTCTCTAGTGCTGCTATGCCTTACTGCTTCCTGGTGAGGCTTGGCAAATGCAGTAAGGAAGTGTAACCTCAAAATAGAACTCACAGCAGCTTTTCATCAGTTGGAAGGACAAGGAAGGGGGGGGGCAGATGAAGTTTAAAAGAGGAGGAGAGATTTATTTATTTACTTCATTAGTCATGTTGTTGAAGCCTGTGACAGGTAGCAAATGAGGGATCGAGCAGAGTATTGACAGCACGCATACATAAGAGTCCCACCAGGACACATCAGGAGCAAACACGAGAAATATGTCAAAACAGAAAAGAGGATGCAGCCCCAGATACACATGATTGATAGTGATCACTTACGCATGTAATAACGTCTGAGTGCTACCCGTCTCTTGCAACTATAAGTAACAGTTAAGTCATGAATAAAAAAATGATGCACTGATGAATTTCAATATTTCTGTCTTCATATCTCTGTTGACATCACGGCAGTTATTGCTCCAAACCGTCTAATCTCGTGAACATTTTTTGTTTGTGTGTGTTTATTTGTTATCTGCCTCCCACTGGTTCTCGCTGTACCTCGATTCAGGCGGCATGCGGGGAGCATGTCCATAGATGTGAATGTTAGCTGCGTCAGATCCAACTCATGGATGTCTTGTTTGATTTAATAAAAGATAGCACTCCCAGGCAAAGTCCACACGACTGCCCCGTGCAATTTTTGTTTCCTGACCACTGGCAGCCTCTTGAGAAAGGCGTTATTGATGTACGATAAGCTCCGCGTGCGATTGGCCACCGTGCAATATAAGAGGTTTTATTTTTCAGTATGGCAGGCCTGGAGATAGAATCGTGTTTGATTGATTTTGCTTTGTCTGCTGTACCTTTGTCATAAATAAACACAAGAGAGAAGCATTGATCAAACAGGAAAACCGGACAGGTTTCAGATGCATTGAAACATCAGCTGTCTTTCCTAAACACTGTTTTGAAAAATCCATAAAATACATCTGTTTGAATAAAGGTTTTTAAAGTAGTTTATTAAATGGGTTTGAAGTTGTACTGATCAATATGTTTATAATATTTATTCATTTCTAATAGAGAAAAGTATATAGCATGAACGAATGCCGCATTCCGTAGCATTTGTAGCTGTAGGTTAGCAAAATTATCTATTTTTGAGTTCTGTTGGTAAGGAGTTCTGTTGATTGTTGTTTATTGAGTCACTGTATACCCATTCAAGAAACCTTTGAGACGAGGGAACCGGAAGTGATAAAATGCAGACTCATTCCCGTACCACTCTATTGTGTAGTTTCACTGGTAGCTTCTTACGTTTTCTTTTTCTCAATGACTTCAATGATTTATTGATCATTTCAATTTTTATCGATTATATATTTTATATGACAATTGTGAAAATAAATGTAACAATACATTTTTAAAAAAATGCTACAGTTGGGTGACAGCTTAATCAAATTCCAATCCTTAGGAATAGAATGAACACATTTACAGTTTCTAAATATGGACCACATATGGGTGTGTTTGTAAAGCCAACAGTAATCTTGTGTTAACACTCTAAACACATGAGTTGTGTAAAGAATAACAACATTCCTGGTCTTTCACATGAATATGTTGGCAATTGACACGTTTTGTGCTCATATTAACATCTGAAGTAAAAAGTACAATATTTCCCTCTGAGATGTGGTGGAGTAGAAGTACAAAGTTGAATAAAATAGAAATACTCAAGTAAAGTACCTTGGATTTGTACATCAAAACCATACAACATACTGCTTTTTATAAAGAGGTGGATTCATTTTGAGCAGGATTAAGTTCAGTCTATTGGTCCGGCCCTCCACAACAGTCCTTGTTTCTCATGCGGCCCCTTGGGAAAAATAATTGTCCACCCCTGGCTTAGACGGTAGATGATGATTGAAATGGGTTTTTAGGGAGTTGGCATTGCGTTGCATGATGTGATTGCATCACTTTAGAGGGAGCGTAGCATCTGTGGGGCGGGGGAGAATAGCTTGCAAAGGGATATCACTGTCATTTGTTAAAATCTGTTGAGAGCATGGCCTCTAATTTTAGCTTTTAATGTAATTATTTCAGCATAGCCTTCTCTTCAGGTCCTCCGTGACTGAAAAGGCAGACTGGTTAATGTTCCCTCTCAGGCATTCTCATGTGAAGCAGAAGGACTGGCTGACAGGGAAACTAAGTTTAGCCATTATACCTTTCACAAGGTCTGATTTATATTCAAATAAGTACAGGTGAATGCATTTTACAACACATTGTTTTTATGTGCTGCGATCATTGAATTGCGACAAAATTCTTGGATACTGGCAGCATACACTCAACAGCTGTTGCAGATACCGCTACAGGGAGATAGTTAAGAGTGGTTTGATAGAACATAAATATAAAACAAAGTTATGGAGTTACTAACATTGCAACCTGTTTTACAGTTATTTAACTTACAGAACAAATCATCCACATATACAAGTTAAGTGTGTGAAAGGCAATACACCAACTTGTTATACCAATAGTGTTATTGACACAAAAAGAGTGTTACAGCTCTCGCCGGCCTGAACTGAATGATCTGACAGGCATCTTGATTTATAGGAATTCTGAGTGGATGAAGATAGGTGACTAAAGAAAAAAAAGAAAGGCTCATTGTAAGGGGATGCGTGATGGTTTACCAGTGGTGGCTGGCCAATAGAGGGCGCTATGGCGGGAAAACCAAAAAAAAGTCATGATGACATCACGACACCATTCTGTCCATGGAGTTAATGACACTTTGTTATCCAATACTTTTGGCGTTGTTTTTTTGGCATCGTTGGATACCAGATTGAATGTTCTTTGAATCTATGAATGTAATGATTTCTGATGATGCTTAAAATATGGCAAAGAAATTAAACTATATGTAACCATATATACATATATATATATATATATATATATATATATATATATATATATATATATATATATATATATATATATATAAATAAAATATATAAATCCTCTTAAAATACTGATATAAATGATTGTGTAATGTTTTTAGTTGATTGAATGGTGTTAAACTAGAGTCTAACTTCTTACCTTTCTAACTGAATATTTAATTATTAACTTCAACGCCGGTGAATTAGCCGTGCTCTGCCCTTGGCCAACAGACGACCCGGAAACGGAAATACGTCACCCATCCAAGAACGAAACAGTTGTGATGGCAAAACTATATTGTTGGTCAGACGTATTTTCGAGTTTATGTCGAAAGAAACTATCTTTGAGAATACAACTGGATACTAAGTAGTGAAACAGTGTTTAACAATAGCTAGCTGGTGTTATGAGTTCTGTGGCTACCTGATGTTAGCTAACATAACGCCCTCTGAAAAAGCCTCACTCAAAATGATCTCGTTTTGACATTATTATTATTGTGACACTTCTACTCACCACTAGGGGTGTTATTTAATCCTACTTATAATATTTCTAATACTGAAATCCTCCACACAGTATATATCTAAAGGCATGGATAATGAACATCTAAATAAGTTGTTAATCATTTACTTACACTTCATAAATTATCTACAACTCCTTAATAATTGCTTTGTAATATCTTTAATACTTCATTTACAAATGGGGAATCCATCATTTATAAAGTATGAAAACACAATCATGAAACAATCATAGACAAGCTCAAGAATAAAACATTTATAACTGTTATAAATTGCATACTAATGAGTGTTAATGTAGGAGCAATGCTTTATAAATGATGAATTAAGTGTTTACTCACACTTAACTAATGCTTCATAGTGTGTAGTTATAAAGTATTACCGGATTATTTTATTCACATTAGTTAAGGGATTTGTTGTCTCTGTAACGGTGTACTTCATGCTGTAGACTTGGGATACAAGGACTTTAATCACAAAAAATGTTATGATTTGGTAAAAAAAATATATATAAAGTATAGTATTGTAATATAGTACAGGAGGAAAATATCCATCAAAACAGAACCATCCGAAATGGTGTGATTATGTGTCAGCATGACTGCCACCAAACTGTACTTTGCAACACCATCTAAATAGGTAGCTAGAATTAGATAAACAAAATTAGCTAAAAGTAACAGATAAACGTAATAAGCTAAAACTTAACGGATAACCGGAACTAGCTTAACGTAACGGATAACCGGAACTAGCTAAAAGTAACAGATGAACGTAATAAACTGAAACTTAACGGATAACCGGAACTAGCTTAAAGTAACAGATAACCGTAACTAGCTAAAACTTAACGGATAAACGTAATAAGCTAAAAGTAATGGATAAACGTAACTACCTTAAAGTAATGGATGAACATAGATAATAAACAGTTTAAATAGATAACTATAGATAATGGATAAGTATAGGTTCACTCCAAGTTGTAGAACCAACTTAAACATTGACTATTAAAGTGTAAGCCAGTGATTTAAAAAAAACTAAAATGCTGTACTTTATCAAACCATGTTGATAACTGTTCTTCATAACTTTTCAGCAAAATCGTTTCAGCTCTGCATGCACGCCTGTCTGTCAGACTGGCCGGCTGGTGTTGATTCCAGGCTATAGGCATACTATAATACATTATAGAGCGGCTGCAGAAAACATAGGGACGCACTTTTTGACAATGAGACAATGACATCACAACTGACACAGTCTAGCATGCTTTAAAAATAATGAATTAAATAGGAATAAGTAGCAAGAGATTGCTGATATTGGCTGATACACACACCGACATGAAAAAGGGAGGACTGAAACTTATTTCTTTTCACTTCAAGCACCAGTATTTTGTACATTTTTATGAACACATTTTAACAAGTGGTGTTCATCTGATGTTTGTCTGGGTTTGTCAGACAAAAAAGGTGAAACTTGATCTAACTCACTATCTTTTGTGTGTGGCTTTGAATAACTTGTCCAATATGCCCTTGCAAACTGCTTATCAACAATACTCTATCACAATACAGTGGCTGCATTAATATTACTGTGACAGTCGATAGCAATGATGATCTTGAACTTAATGATGTTTGATTTTCCTTGTTCTCACTTGCATAACTTAAATGTTAATCGCTCAGAAGAAAGAAAATCCAATTAACGGGTGCAATTTAATATTTTACTGCCCTGCCTTGTGACATAGAGAGCAGCTTTTTTGTATATCAAGAAGTGTAACATTTAACATCATAGGTTTTCTTTCTCCTGATGGAAAATTAAACTTCATCCTGTGGAGATGCAATTAAAGTGTCTCATATATTTAACTGAGACTTGAAGTTAATGCAACCTTGGTTTACACGGTGCCCATGGGAACAGCTGTACAAGGCGAGAAACAGCAATGTACAGTATGGTGCTGTGTTATTTCCTCTTGATATTAGAGCAACAGCAGCTTGTATTTCAGCCCCAGGTGACAGCTGTTGTACAACCCTCCGTCAGTGTTGTCAACAGATTCCAAGTTTAAAATGGCTGCCAGCTGTGAAAGACATGTAAAGAGATCTATATATATATATGTTCCTGAAGGTTTCATGCCAATGAAGTGTCTTTGAATTCGAATTTGCTTACTCACCGGCTCCTAAGAAGTTACTAAGCTTATGCTGTGACAGACAATGAAGTGCACCAGGTGGCAACAGAAGAAGGGGAATTTCACATAAAAGCCAGCAGGTGTTGTAAGTGTGAATCATGCTCAGACCCACACTGCAGGCCTGTATTCAAGTATCTGCTCTCTCACCCACCACCTACAGGACCGTCCTTTGTCAAACGAAAACTTCTACTGACTCATTAAATTCATTGTTGATTTGATGATTAACTCACCGTGGACTGTCATTTTAATTGTTCGCGTCTTTGTTTGACTTAATAAAGGAGCGCCGTATTGAAGTTGAACTTTTATGAATGTGGCAAAGTAATAACACAATAAATCGCATGGAAAGCCCTCGGCTCAAAAATAAAAGCTTCATTACTTGCCTTGCTTAATCGCTCGTATTGATTTGTCCCACCAACGTTATTTGGCTATTTTTAAACTTCTCTTCATTATAACTTGAGACATGTCTGGATCCAGTAGAGGATTTCTAATGGAACTAAGGCACAGCAAGTGTTATCTGAGCCAAACAGGGTATGACAGAATGAAGTGGTCTTAAGCAGGGCTTAATCCAAGTCTTTTGGGGAGAGCTGCAATATAGGACAGAGAATGATGGCTTTGAAGACTGAGACTTTAACCCACTAAAACCTCCAGACGCCCGGCAACCGGGTGTACTTCTGATAGCGTTGCATGAATGTATTGAATGAGGAAATGAGTTGTTACTGACTTTTTAGATGGAAAGAATTGTAGGAACAGGACGACTCTTTCATTACCTCACAAGCCAACACTACACATTTAGCAGCTTGCTGATTCGCCACAAGGGGGAGTTGTTTGGTCATTGCCTGTCCGGATTTCATGCTAACCTGCACCACCCGTTGGAAAAGAAGGTAATAGCTGTGACCGTTTAGAACTCCAGATGTGGACATGTTGATGTCATCTCATAAAGCCCTGGTTGTCAACCATTTTGACTTTTATTGACAAGCCACCTGCTACCAAGTTGCTTATAGCTATATAAGAGTGATGTTTCCTTCTTAGATAGTTCGTTACAGTCGTTTAATGGGCCTGGTGGTGTTGGAAACTCTCCTGAATTCCACAAGCAAAGCAACGATTAAAATAAAAAAGCCAGAAAACGTACGCTTTTTTTATCCTTTCTTAACTTGATAATAATCTTGAGACCCTTCAGATGTGTCTTGTGACCCCTTGAGGGGTCACAACCTGGGGGTTGGGAACCACTGTCCTAAGCGATCAGCAGCAGAATCTTACTGCTGCAGTATTTTCCTTACAGCTGATGTTTATGTGTCATGTGTTTGGGATTTTACATAAATGACCAGTTACCTAAAATAAAATACAAAAAAACGAAAAATTGATAATTTTGGCCTCTGCATTTCCAATACATATTTTATTTTCCCTCCAAAGACATACAAAAATCAAGGACCCCGCCATTCATCTCTGAGGCCAGACAAATGACATCATGTCTTCTGCTACAAGCCAAAGTGTCAGGAGTCTTCTCCTCCAACACATTGTTTCAAGCGAGAAATATTGAGGCCATGATATCGTGGGAAAATCAGCACACAGGAAATTCCATCAAAGCGTTGCTGCGGATTTGACCATGTGACTTTGAGTTTCTGTCACTCGAGGACTTTCCGTGCAGAAGGGGGTGGGGGCTACATAGGCACAGTTTCCCTGAACGGAGTGAGTAATAGTGCTGCCCGATTAGTCTCACAGACAAGCACATTCTTGTCCACTGACATCCCACACATGTGCACAAATGTACGACCACGCATGCACACACTGAGATGGTGCCAAGGCTGTGGACTGGTGTGGTACAAGTGATTCAGTGCAATTTCCAGCCTCCAGTGCTCATTTTTCTCCAAACTAGAACAAATCTGGCAACGCTTTACTTCAGCTTGTGTGGTTTATTTGGTTTCAGGGATCTTCAAAGTGAGTTTTATTATTTCATGTCTTACTATTTGTATATGCATGCACCACATTCAGACATCTTAACATTTGTTTGCCATACATCTTCTATTATTATACCATTATACACTTAAGTTGAAGTGGCAAAGACAATAACTACGGTACCTTCTGAGTTAGGATACGAAGGTAATCCAAAATAAGCCACTAGTCGAGCTCTACTGAGCAGCATCAGCGCAATTACGATGCTAATTTGAGAGAGTGAAATGCATTTTGGGAGAAACATAACGATGGTTGAGCTACACATTCCTGAAACATATTAGACACAATGTTGATTGTGAATTTAGTTAAAGACATAGGCAACTAAAACCGCTAGTTTAAGTTGAGTGTTGACGGCATTGTGGTTAATGTAGATTTAACCTTTGTTAGATCCTGGGGTACTTCTGGCCCGATACGGGGCTACTTACTGACTCAGCTCTCTATTAAAAGATTGTCGAGCTGGTGTTCTTGCGAGGGAACTCGCCTGGCTCTTCTAACTGCCGTTACTCCCGACGTCTACCCTGCTTCCTCCGGTCTGAGTGCACTCGGTCGAGGGGCCACCCTGACCCCAGGCGCTCCTACCAGTCTCGTCGGTTATGGCAGCTTCCCTCTTCTGGATCCGTGCTCTTGGTAAATGCCAGGTTTAGGTTTTAACGGCTAGGATTACTTCTAAAACCGTAAGGGATTGTTAAGTGGATTCGGTCTTCTAGGATAACCTTACAGAACTCAGTTGTTAGACATACAATGGATTTAACTTTTTACTGCCACGAGGAACTTTTACTACCAAAGCAAATAAATGCACTTTGCAATTTTATGCAATTTTACTTTAAATGCAGATTAGATATTTATTGCAGGTTATATTTAGTTAGTTAGCAAGGGTTAAGCTACAGCTCACATAAAATGTCACTACACTTGATTCGTTACTTTAATTTTCTTCTTAGGCTATATTCATTGGTTTTAGATGCCGAGACGGCTCGGTTGGAGCTGGATTTCCAAAGGTGCGATGAAAAGGTTCTTTTGGAGTTGTTAGGAGCGAAGGTCCGGCCAGACCCTCGGTCCTCCTGCTCTGCAGCGGAGTCCGTTCAACAGTCCTCAAAACTCAGTACAAAGTCTTTCTAGGGCTGCTGCGTTTTCTCCGTTGTTCAGTTGTTAGAGTCGAGCAGTGGGGAGAGGAAAATCTCCGTCTTTCATCCTTTGTCCACGAACAGCGGTCTTCTTTCCGTGAACAGAGACGAAGTCCTCGAATACTTCAGTTGCGATCGTCCGTATCTTCTTCTCAGAGCACTTGGACGGCTCTCGTGTAGAAATCCCGTCTTGCTGTTTGCAAGTTACTTCTTTTATAACACTTTTGGGCTGCCTCTCGCGTCTCTCCCCACTGTTCCTCAACACGGCCTCCCTCAGCCCATGATTAACATGACATCATTGATTTGGTGCATGTGCTTCGAAAAGTACCTAACTTTTGTGTGTGTGTGTGCATGAGGAAATCACCCCAACTTCCCTGTCTGGGCGCTTACTTAATCAAGCTCTGCGCGTGTCTGGGTGTTCAACATCTGTTGTACTTCCCCTTTTCCTACACTCACACATTTCTAACACAGATTAGTTATCATAATCACAGTTACAGTTGTTATAATCAGTTACAGTTGTTATAATCAGTTTACTTAGTACACATTTGCTTATAAAATGATCATTGATCTCATCCTTCATCATTATTGTGCTTTGTCTTTTCTTCTCAACCACCATTATTTCCCCATCCCTTGAAGCCAACACCCTGCTTACTTCCTCTTTCTCCGTACTTTCTATACTCAGACTGCACTATACTCAGATACACATATTATTATTATTATTATCAGGTTTACATTTGTTAAAATCACTTTACATATTATGTAATACACGCTTGCTTTAAAATGATTATTAGATTTCATCCGTTAAACTATAATTATACGCTCTATGTCAAGAGCTGACTAAAATGACATGTGGTGTTCCCCAAGGTTCAATACTGGGGCCTCTTCTGTTCAACATCTACATGCTTCCACTAGCTCAGATTATGGAAAGCAACAAAGTGTGTTATCATAATTATGCAGACGACACACAAATCTACATAACTATGTCACCAGGGGACTATAATCCCATACAAGGGCTGGGTAACTGCATTGAACAAATCAACATCTGGATGTGCCAGAATTTTCTTCAATTAAACAAAGATAAAACAGAAGTAATTGTTTTTGGTACCAAGGATGAACAATTGAAAATCACCGCTCAGCTTCAGTCACTGATGTTAAAACCCACAAACCAAGCCAGAAATCTAGGTGTAGTTATGGATTCAGACCTCAACCTGAACAGCTATATCAAGACAATTACAAAATCAGCCTACTATCACCTGAAGAATATATCAAGGATTAGAGGACTTATGTCTCAACAGGATTTGGAAAAACTTGTCCACGCATTTATCTTCAGCAGACTGGACTACTGTAATGGTGTGTTTACAGGTCTCTGTAAAAAGTCCGTCAGAAAGCTGGAGCTGATTCAGAACGCTGCAGCTCGAGTCCTCACTAAGACCAGGAGGGTGGATCACATCACTCCAGTTCTGAGGTCTTTGCACTGGCTTCCTGTCCAACAAAGAATTGACTTTAAAATCCTACTGTTGGTTTACAAAGCACTGAATGGTTTAGGGCCAAAATACATCTCTGATCTGCTGCTACCTTACGAACCATCCGACCCCTCAGGTCGTCTGGGACCGGTCTACTATCTGTTCCCAGAGTCAGAACTAAACATGGAGAAGCAGCGTTCAGTTTTTCTGCTCCACATATCTGGAACAAAGTCCCAGAAAGCTGCAGGTCTGCTGAGACCCTCAGCTCATTTAAATCAAGATTGAAGACTTTTCTGTTTGCTGCTGCCTTTAATTGAACCACATTCAATTAATATATTAATCAATTTCCTGCATTTCTGCATTTTACTACTGTATTTTATTTCTTACACTGTTCTTAATTGCTGTTAAATCTCCTTTTCTTTTGCCTTATGTTTTGATGCTTTTAATGGTTTTAAAAGGACTGCACAATATATTGCCATTTCCTCCGGGACCGAGTTCGTGCAAGGCGTACACTATAAAACGCAGATCGGCAGAGATCTTTTCTTGGTTTGTGTGCGAGTAATTGCAGAATTGCGGCAGTGTATGGTTGATTGCATGCAGCGTAATGTCTCAGGGAGACATCAATTATTGTTTCAATGTATGTTTTAAATCTCCTTTACTTTTTACTACTGAATTTTATTTCTTACACAGTTTCTTTAATTGTTTTTAAATCTCCTTTTCTTTTGCCTTATGTTTTGATGCTTTTAATGGTTTTATGTGAAGCACTTTGAATTACCTTGTTGTTGAAATGTGCTATACAAATAAACTTGCCTTGCCTTGCCTTGCCTTGCCTTTAGCCTAATTTACACACCAAACATGTATTCCCTCATTTAAAGCAGCTTCCCTGGGATCTCAACTATTTTGACACCTTCGTGAATTCAGTTTTTGGCCACTTGGGGACAGCACTACAAGCTGTTAACATTGACATAATATGTCCATGGTCCCAACATTAGCATTACTTTTGAGCCATGTTTCTGACAAGGTGGAAAAAACATAAGTCCAATATTCACTCTCCTTTTAGCTCTGTTTTGGTCTCCACAAACTCCTGAGGCAAATGCCTGCCTCTAAGATTTGCCGCTAACTGTGTCTCTATGCTGTTTTTTTCAGTAGTGTACAGTTGTTTTTTTTGACAATTTTTTGCTAAAAGCAGCTGTTGCCACTGAAAACAAGGTTGGTAAGACCAGTGACATTGAACCAAACTGTAAAGTTGTGGGCCGTAAAAACCAAAAGTATGAGCTGAAAAATGCTTAAACAGAAAATGCTGAAATTTTCCAGTGGGTTAGTCATAAATGAGCACCACATTATCATCGGCCCTCCTGGCGTGGTTCTTATTGTGGGTCCTCACATTTCTTAGGCGGCCAGTTGTGGTCCCAGAAACCTTCTGGCAGTGAGGTCTTTGATGTGAGGTTCTGGAAGAGGGAGAGCCATTTTGGTGGGCACTCACGGAGATCGTCTTCATGGATTGAGGCTCCAGCATGTAATCTGTTTCTCCATGCGGCTCTGCTTTGGAAAAGGTCTTGCCAGTTAGAGCTGTTATTGTGGAATTAAATATTTGTACATATGTACCTTTGGCAAAACTATATGAATTCATACTATCAAACTCACAGTGAACGTTGCCATTCAAATTAAATTGCTATAAAATGGAGGTCATGAACAGCAGACAGCTGCTTGTTTGGAACCGTGCTTTAAATCTATTTGAATACAACAGACTGGAGCTTTGTCCCCTTAAGATTTCCAATTTCCTTTCTACGTGCAACTTGGAAGTAGGCGAAGTTTTTCCAGAAATCCCGGTTCTCCTTCGACAATACAGCAAGCTGAATATGACACCTCCTATAACGATGACACACTGCTTGTCAAGAAAAGCATTTGTCAGGAAGATATTGGCCCATGCAAAACAAAATCGTCATGGTTTACTCAGGGTGGACTTACGTGATGTAACTGACTCATGCCGTTAATAACATCTCCACGTATCACAGTCAGTTATCTTAGTGACATTTTGAGAGACATAGCACGATTTTATCTTTTTTACTGTTGTATTTCCAAACCTTTATTTGCCAAAGGAAGGTGGAGGGAGCATCCTTGCTCAATTCCTTTCTCTGCATCACTGTAATGTTCCACACAGTCACTCCTGGGAGCTGACCAGTATGACCACTGTCTGCTGCTGCTGGAGGTTTATGAGCGCTATGAGAGCAGTTGGGGGTTTAGGAGGCTGTCTTGATGACACCGCAGCAGCCCTACATGGAGACAAAACAAATATTAACTTCTCCCAGCTAACCCTTGCTCCAGAAAGAGAGCTTGTCTTGGCAACTGTGGCACCATCTGAGGACAGCACAACATTTTTCAAGTGTTGACATCAGTTTAGGAACAATTTGGATTTGTGAGATCTTTCACTTTCTTTGAAAGCAGTTGGAGTTCCTAAAGTATACAGTCGTTTTAAACAACTACCGGGATTCCGCTGATCTACTGAACAATTCATTGTTCATGTACAAGCTAATCATTAACAGTGAATCCCTAAGCGTTAATCACTATATTGTATCATTATTTCCACTGTCCAAATTAGTGACTTTGTGCTTTTTTCCGATATACAGGATGTAACTTCGTGGCTTGAAGCTTGATCCAAGACTGCGAAAGTGTTGAGTCTTAGAACAAAGGATGAAGAGCTGCAAGGCCGCAGGACCTCTCTCTGCTGCAAACGTCTTACTGTGCATGCGCAGCAGAAAAATGAGCTGGATCCGGTTCAAAATGAAAAACAATATTTAATGTACTACACAAAGTTCACTTATAAACTGAATTAACTGTCAATAGTAATGTTCTTGAGAGCAGAGACCACATACACGCATCACCTCACAGTCCGACCCAGGTCAGTTAGCTGAAAAAGCAAGCTGCAGTGATCTGAGGTGATCCCTAAAACATTGTCTTTTGTATCCCCTGAGAGTCGGAAAGTGTCCTAAAACGTCGGAATGATCCTCCGTGGCGATTAGTGATTGGCTCCATTTGAATTCTGTCCCCTCCCCTTATCGATTCTTTGTGGCAAACATCTTGGCTCCACCTCTCCGTCGTGGTCAGATTTGGCATTTGACCGTCCCACTGGCCCCATCCTCCATCGATGAGGTCGCCTCCATTTGCTGCTGCATGTCTGTGAAGCCTCACTCAGAATCCCTATCTGACCCTCAAGACGTATTCTTACAGTGTTTTAATACCTACAGTGACTATACTTCTATGATTTAATACATTCAATGAGTCAATATACTGTAACATATAATATCCTCTATAAGTGAGCATATTGTAAACATATAATACATTCCATATGGAAACATATTGTGACTAACATATTTATTATTGTGACACTTCTACTCACCACTTAGGGTGCTATCTAATTCTACTCATAATGTTGTTCATACTGAAATCCTTCACAAAAGCCACAGAAGAGATCACGACGCGTTCACTTTTGGTGTAGTTTGGAGGCTTCTGAGATTTGAAGTTTGTTCCCATGTGCTCATATCTGCCTGGGTTTCTACTGAACTGAATGAATAAAGTTTGAACCGGCAGCAAATGGTAAATTGTCACATTGACACAGGAAAGGGCCTGCATCGATCTGTTGCAGTGAAAGTTGGAAGCTTTTGTCCGAAATATCATTGGATGCTGACAGGAATAGTTTGACATTGTGGGAGATACACTCACTTTTGGCCAACTGCTAGCTAACTTAGCTTAGCACAGCAATTTGAAACGGGGAAAGCAGATGGCCCACTCTGTCCATGAAGCTCACTACTTAACACATTATAGGTTATATTGTTTATTTTGTACCAAACCAGACCGACATGTAAGTATGACAATTCAACTTTTCACTGGGTTATGTTCCAAACTATTTCATAGCTGGGACCGTTTATCTTGGGAGTCTCTGCTGGATGCCTGCTAGCTGGTCCTGGTTACGATATGAGCTGAGTGCAGTTTAACTCTTCACACAGACACTGTGATATTTATTTGTGTTACAGCTGGTGGCCTTGAGTCTCCAACAAGTGAAGTATTCCAGTTGACTGTGGATTTAACGTCATTGCCTTTGCTTTCATCTTAAAATCAGCTGAGCACATTTTAAGGATGAGGATAAATTCCACCAGAGTGCTTTGCATGACATTCAAACAGCAATAATATTTATTCTGGGCGACCCCCAACTGTGTCTGAAATCTCCTGCCTTGGCACAGTGCAGCCAACATAGTTTGTTACTGTGCGGCATTTAACACAGTGTAGTGAATGTATTGAAGTTCTGAAAGTACAAGGTGCAGCCATTATATGTGGCTTGAAGCTCTATTACAGTATGTGTCACTAGAGGAGCTGAAAAGGCCAAAGGCCATAACTCAGGTACGCATCTCCTGAATGAAACGGACAGAGCTCTGAGTCTGGGCTTCAGAAGTATAATTTCTCATCACTGCAAGATGAATTGAAGTGAATTAAAGTGTTGTAAAGGGGGTTGAAAAGATGCAGCCTGGGTTCTCCGCTTGCTACAGTTCATCTCTGCTCCCAACAGTGAGAGAGAGAGATAGGGAGAGAGGGGGAGAGAGAGCGAGAGGGGGGGGGGGAGGGAGAGGGAGAGAGATTGTTTGTGTGCTGAACGAAAGGATCAAGTTGTCTGCTGACATCCCATTGCCCACAGTCCTTTTATTAAATTATGTATGTCATACTCCTTATTTTTGGATAACGTTCCATGAATAATAAAGAAAGAAAGAAAATCCTCATTCGTTTTCTTTTTTAATTCCTCGGTAACAGTTATGAGTCATGGGGGATATTGTATTTCCTGAAGTGTATGACCCTCCAGGAAATTACTTGTAATTTAGATTGCGTAGTGCCCGATGACTCTACTGTTATCAGACGGAAGGACGCGCCCACACGCACACGCGCACGCTCACAACTTGAGCGCTACAACTTGATGAAGTGTTCCTCGTAACTTTACATTCAGCGCGGACCAGCCCCACATCAACAATAGCATGTCTCTGTCCAACAAGTGGTGGATTTTGTGCGCCGTTTCGCTCTCCTTTGTCGCCCGCTTTGGGTCTTGCAGAAGACACATAGAAGGTAAGATGATTGAAGGAAACAGACGTATGTGTAGATCAATTATTTCAACTGTGTTCAACGTGTTTACAGTTCGTCTGAGCGGTTGCAAGACAGCGCAAGGGAAAGTTTTCGTCACGAAAGTCGTGCGTAAAGTGGAGCTCGAGTCTAAAGTTTGTTTACACGTTCTGCATGTCCTGGCTTCGGTTCATTCTTGTTTGGGCTTTGCATATAGTGTGTTTTCTTGTAGTACGTGTTGTCCTCGATTTAATGTTGCTTTAATATTTATTGTTTTTTATCATGTTTGCCTTTCGAAATTGAAGCGCAATCTCGTTTCCAAACGGAATATGCGTGCCTCAAAATGACTCGTTAAACTGGCTAACACTTTTAAAATAACATCTGATCTACTCTGCCAGTGTTGCTCAAAGAGTGGTCAACCACACACGCACACGCACACGCACACACACACACACACACACACACACACACACACACACACACACACACACACACACACACACACACACACACGATCCATAATCTATGCTTTGACTGAAATCCTGCTGCGTATCGACACCGCCGTTGACGCACCCCTGAGCTTGTTTTGATCTGTTAGAGGCCTTTCTAAGTCCTTAATAGCAACGGGAGAGATGTGACGTCAGGCTAGGCCAAAGTCCACACCGACAGCAGTTCTCATACCGTCCACGACCCACACCTGAACCGCCTGGCACCTCCTCCCGTACTGTCATGTCGCAACAGCCTTCCAGGTAATGCGGCTGTTGGGATTGGATGTCAGACGCCCAACAAGCTGAGAAAGGTCTGAGCGGAGGCAGGTCTGGTCCAAAGTTGAAGGGAAACTGCACTCCTCCATCCCTGAGAGCAAATGTTGAGCTGGCCTGGCTTCACTAATTAATGTGATGCAGTTTACAGAAAAGTCCAGAAAGGTCATTCCAGCTGTGGTAGGTCAGAGATGTCCGTCTGCAGTTAAGAGGTTTGGGGATGAACTTACACTGTATCGCCTAAATGTCAATGTCTGCCTTTCTTATCTTTCGGTGACATATTGTGCAGGCGGTTTTATGCGTCATTTCCAACATTTCCAGTCTATGAGCAGCATTTGCAGCAAAGCATGCAGGCTATGAACCTTCTTATGGAAAGAAAAGGTGACATACTCACACTCCCCAATGTCCAAGCCTTTTCTTATATTTATGTCAAATCTCCTTAGTTTTTATGAATTATATTTTAGTGATAGCAAGTCCATTAACATTTTACAAACTAACAAAGATTGGATAGCCCTTCATGCTTTGTTACATTGGGGTCATTTTAGCCAGGGCTGGATTAACCCTCTAGTGGGCCTTGGGGCAAAATTGAGCTGTTGGTCCCCTTTCGCTCCCTTAGTTCTTCTCACTGACTTTGCATTTTGTATGTATCCTGTTGTGTTTTTCCGCACCCAGGTATATCACTTTGTCCAGAATCACAAAAACCAACCACTTCTTATGGAATATTAGAGGATCTACTATACTATTCACCAAAGCACCATAGAATAATTGCCACACAGTGATATACGTAGACGCCAGACAACACAAAGCCTTACATGCATTTGATAGTACTTTAAAGTGACATCTAAAAGAGATTGGAAGCCAGCGCAGTGAAGGCGAATTTGGTGTGATGTGTTAGAAACACTTTGTTCGGGTCCGTATTTTGGCTGCTGGATTTTTAACAATTTGGAGCACTTCTGTATTGTTCAACAAGGCGCTGCTATAGTCGAGGTGGGAGGATATAAAAGTAAGCCATTTTCTGTTACTAAGTAAAAGATAGCATCTCATTTTGAAGGTATTCCTCAGCTGATAACAACATGACAGGACTTTGTATTTTGCTTAAGGCTCAGACTTTTGGGTGTTGACGTAATGTTAGGACCAAGGGGGGGGGGGGGGGGAGTAGTTTGTATTGATGATATTGCAATGGGATAACACAATATCACATCATTGCAAAGACAGCAATATGGATGTTTTAAAATTCATGTTGAAAGAAAGCAATGAGATTTTCTGGCGGACGTGCCTCTTTTGGAGAGCACCTTCCTTGTACATTATGTCTTTTGTGGGTCAAACCTACTATAGCCAATATGAATGAGAGAAAAAAAGTTGGATTGTGTAGGTACGGATAAAGATTAGATGTGTTGCTTTCTTCCTGCTGGGTGACATTATTTTGTTGTTGTATGTTGGTGACAAATGATGTATTCTGCTTGTACTCGATACCATAATAACATAGTCTGGAGTCAGTACGTTCTAAATCTTAATATAGGGTAACAACAAACATATCTATGCTGGATTTTGTTTTTGAGCCTGATACTAATATATTTAAGTAAGTGTAAGTGCAGACCCGGTTTGCGCCACAAAACTACTCAGTATGGTTAAAGCAAAGATCTAGGTTTGGGTTACTACGTAAGAGGGGCTACTTAAGTACAGAAATTACGTAACAAATAAGTTAGCAAAGAACAGTCTCCAGGGGGAAAGTCTAGTGCATCCACCCTGACCTCCTCCCGATGCAGGATTTGTTATAATACACCACGAATTATAGTGCATTACTGAGGACGGCCTTATTGGCCAAACAATTAACATAAACAACTGTGTTTTTGATAGTTGTGCCCAATGGTCGATTTCTTCAAAATCTGATCATGACAAGAATAGCAACAAATTGATTGTTGTTATTGATTGTTTTGTCCATTAGTCCCTTAAGCATCAGTTTATTTTCCATTATAAAAGACAACTGGACGGGGTGTGTTTATCCTATATGGAACAGCAAATACATGGATTTGCAGATAGTTTTACTGCACCTTGAGACAATGATGAATATTACATTATGCTACAGCACAGTGCCATTGTGTTATAAGAGCAAGCATCACGTGTTTTGTATCTTATATGCATATCTTTGAATTTAAATGTATTTGAGCTTCATTCATAACAATATTAAATATTATCATAGCCTTTGACCAAGCATTTAACATATCAGCTGACATTTATTGATAGTTGACATTTGCAAACAACTCATGTTTACTGTTTTAACCCCTAAAGCACAAATATGTGTTTAAATATTCCGAAATAAAAAGAGGGCCTCCAGGAAGCATAACAAAAAATGCATTACCATTTGGCAATTATACCTTGCATCCTTCAGAGATACGACAATACAAGCCATAGGTAAATACAGAGAGGCCATCTGAGCTACTTACATTACAGGGCCCTTCGACAAGGTTTTGTCCAACGGGGAACATTATCTTTTACTATTTGCATATCATTTAGGTGCTCTTGAGAGGTGAAACAATAAGGGACTCACCGAGCCCCTTTGAGACTAAACATCAGCATCATGGGTGCACAGTCTTAGTAGCTTCACTAATCGTCTCACGGAGGAGTAAACATTGTGTCTCATTAATTCGTGGAGAAATTTAATTAGATGCTCACTTGCTGTTTGAAGTGGCCCTTTTATTAGGACGCCTCAGGCCATAGGATGAGAGGAAACTGTGTTGCATGTGCTATCTTAATTAACATCGCAGTAAGGAGTAGACTTCAGAAAAGTGCTCCCCTAAACTGTCACTAAAAACTATTTTGAGTCCAGATGAATACACCTATAACTGGGAAGTGAAGACACTTCTCCGCTTAGCCAATTAGGTGTTAGCTAATGTGTTCTGCACTTACTAGTACGCAGGCCTTTGGTTGTTTTTTTTAATGAGAAAAAGTGTTTTTTTGTCTCAACATGAATCTCACCTTTAAAAGCTATTTTACTGCAGTGGAAGCAGCAGCTATTCCACTTTCTATTTGTGTTCAATCTTGAGCTTCAGTGAGCAATATTTATTTTGTCTTTTTTTCCATTTTCTTATTTATATCTATGTATTTTTTTATATTTTTTGTCATGGCAACTGATTCAATAATTTCTTAGTTGGCAATGACTTGGACTTGCTCTTTCAAGGTCTGAGAAATGACTTGGACTGTCTCTCTAAAGACCTGATGCTGGACTTAGACATGCTTTCTTAACAGCTGAGACTTGACATGGACTTGCACCATAATTACAAGAGACTTGACTTTGAATTGCTCTCTAAAGACTTGCGACAGGCATTGGACTTTCTTTCCAAATACCTAATACTTGACTTGGACATGCTCTCTTAAGACCTGAGACATGACTTAGACTTGCTCTCTAAAGACTCGAAACTTGACCTGGTCCTGTCTTGACTTGAGACATGATTCAGACTTGCCTTCTTTGGACCTTGTGACTTGGACTCGATCCAAAAAACAGCCCAGCATTCAATCTCTTAAAGCAGGGGTTCTTAACCTTTTTGACGTCGGGGCCCAACTTTTCAAGGACAAAGTGTCCCGGGGCCCACTCTGACTATATGCATCAAAAGTGTCAGACAACCTGCAGGTCATACAGAAACAGAGCAGTGGGCCTTTGGAGTCAGTAAAAATTTAAGATTTTTGTCCGCATAAAATAAAAAAGGATCTTTCAGTATAAATAACTGCCGGTGGCTGTATCTGTACAGGTAAAGGACAGTATAGGGCTGTAACTACACTATCAGTGAACAACTGCCTCAAATCTGAAGAAGATTGGACAAAGTATGATCATTCTACAGAGTTTCTCCATGAAGAGATCCAGGCGGAGCTCTAAAAGGACATTTGGAGACCCAAATGGACACATGGTAACCACATGATATTCTGACACACTAAAGGTGTTTCTCCCTTTATGTTTTGATATTATATTATTTTCCTTTTATTTTTAGCCTTTGCAAATTGCAAAAACGATGTATATAAGGTGGAAGACGTGGTGTGTGAGTAGCGGACTTGCTGTGCTTAATGGCTGCGACGGAGCGCACGAACGAGAATGAGAATAGCTCAGTTACGCAAACGTTGGTTGACGCCTTATGGAAGAGGAGGATAAGGTTTGTACTATAAGTACTAGCGTTTTCTGAAGGCAGGAGCTCCATGGTAACATCCGCTAGCACGTTGTCGGGTCTGTAATGTGTCTTTTTCCGTCGAAATGCTGCAAGATACGACTTGCAGCGGTTATGGCGACTTCGGACAGTGTGTGTGTGGGCTCCTTTTGTGGAGAAACCATAAGAAATGAAAGAAAATCAATGATTTCTTTGCAAAGATGAGGATTTTGGGCATGCTGGGATACCAAACACGGACATGTTTTGTGACGTATTTGCGCAAACAAGCCGTAGGAACGGAAGGGGATCGAGGATGCCGGTGTTGAACAGGCAAAACCCTTGTTAAATAAATGAGATGATAGAATGTGATGATCACAAAGACATTTATTATCATGTGTATGTAAACCTGCACACACAACAAGAAGCCAAACAGACTTTCCCACGAGCGTTGGATGTTTCGTCGCTACGTGTCTCTTTATTTCTGAAGGCTTCAGAGCTTCGTTTGATAGCATTAGCTCACATTCCACACACTGAGCACTCGGCTCTGCCTCGTTGCCTCCGTTCACAAAGCCGTACTGAAGAAAGTCAGGGTTGTACTTGCGCACACATTTAGACTTTTGGGGGGTATGGCACCACTGTCGTCTTCATCTTTTCTTTTTAATAACTTATCCATAACTTTCGCTACAGGCTAGCGGCTAGCTGAGAGTCTTCTTCTGCTTATTGCAGCTTGTTAAACAACTGACTGACGCATTACCGCCACCTGGTGGTGGGAAGCTGTATCGTAACTGAGCGTCTCATGGATAACAGTTATATCTCTGGTGTCTTCGATTGATAACCTATGCGGTCCCGCGGCCCTCGCGGCCCACAGGTGCAAAACTGAAAGTTTTTCGCGGCCCTCTAGGTGGCGCTCGCGGCCCAATCATGGGCCGCGGCCCACTGGTTAAGAATCACTGTCTTAAAGGACCTCTTGTAGACTATTTTCTTCATACACTAAATAGTCGGAGCACGTCTGTTTTGTCAGAAGAATTTGAAGGAGCCCTGCCTTTTGTAGTGCTTTTAGTTGGCTGCGTGTATTAAGTAACGATAGCCAATTGTGGAAATGAGTAGTGTGAGTCATAATAACAGCAAGAAACATGTAATCTTTGCTGCACCAAAGCACATCCTGTGACCATTAATGACTTTTCAAATGTTTCGTCTGCTTCCTGACCATTACTGCCCACGTCTAAGTCGACTCAAGTTTGTGACATTGTTTTGAAATGGAAAAACAGACTTTATTAAATCCCATTGCGCATGTGGCCCAGCATTGACATTTCCAGTTTGTCCCTACACAGCGCCACTGTAGGATACCATACTTCTCAGAGGCCAAGGGTTGAATTCCTCTCGCTTTGACGCCTCCAGCTAGCACACTGTCTGGTTATCTCTTGTTTTTGTTGTCTCTGTCTTTGCCTCTCACTGTCTCAGTAAATTGCAGTGAATATACAGCGTATATTCCATGTAGTTGATGCAGAATATATGCACTGATGCTGTATATTAGTACCCACCTGAATAAGGACGCCCCACAGCTGAGTGGGAGTCATAAAGTAGTCATTTGCTGTCGAGTAAAAATATAAAGGACACCTTGTTGTATAACATGAATGCTAGTTTAGAGCGCTAGTTGACTGTGTTTTCTGGGCGTAAGTTGGTTTAATGTAACCTTACGCACCACTTGGTGTGTTACGAAAGAACCATCTGAGAACCGTCATTGAAACCGTTTGGAAATGGGCAGGCACTTTCGAAAAATACATGACTGGTGATTGGACACCAGCCACACACACCTAAACCACTCCCCTAGCTGCCAGTAGCTCCTCACAGGTCCACTGATTGGTCAGAATCATTGTGGTTTCGGACACAAACACATTACTTGAAGCCTGACAAGATGGATGTTCGTGTAATCTCGTGACTCTGCGATTCTCGCGTAACCTTGTGATGTTGGGAGAATCCTGCCGTAATGCAACAAAGACGAGAATACAAATGCTGAGTGAGTGTACTGTCAGCAATTTTTTGACAACTACTCAGTAAACAATAACACAACACAGCATTCACACATGTGATTTATCAGATGCTCGACCAAAAGACTTTGCTCCAGCAAAAATGGTTTTGAGTGTCTAACCTACTATGAATCATTAGTATTTTACTTCCATATACTGTATATGGCTGACTACATTGCAATATGGTGAAGATATGTATCCCTGTGTGTGAAAATGGCTGTCCTCTCGAGGTTGACGCCGCAGTTTCGATAACAAATACACTCGGTGGAGCACAGGCCACACTTTAATCTGTGTGTGCTGTGCACTGCCAGCTGTATAAATTGGCAAAGGATACTTCCTCGGCTCTATATTTAGGGAGAAGATACTGTCTCCTTGGTCATTTCTCCACTAACTTGACAGGATGGTTAAGTTAGCTTTGCCTTTCGCAGCTACAGCAGGGCAGCCTCAGAACTGACGGCAGTCTGAGAGCAGATTCATTTCCAAAACCAGCAACCGAGAAATCTCTCTGTCATCTTATTTGCTTCACCGGCAGGAGAAGGTAGGACAGCTCACTGGCAATCCGCTGATCATGATAAACCGGACCAATATGGATGAAAAATAGTTTTATCATGTAATGTTTGTGTTGGAATCAAACCAAACCAATGGTTGTTATTCATCTTCCATGGGAAGTGAGGCGTAATTTACTAGCCTGACATGGTCAGACAAAATCTCAGAGGAAAATTGGTCTGGAACCTCGATTTCCAATTTGGAAGGGGCTTTACCAACGAGTCAGCAAAAATGGGACGTAGCACTGAGCGACCAGTGACCTCGTCTGCCGTGCACATGGTCAATCACGGCACCTAAGGGCGGGACCGGGTGCAAAGCAGGTGGGGAAAAAACTAAAGCCTGAGTGACGGAAAAATGTAAACACGCTGCACCGTGTAGAGATGAGCTGGTAGTTTATGAGTTGGTATATGAAACTTTTGCCAAATCCTGTCGGAAATACGACAAATACATCTTTCTTCGAAAGAAAACCTTTAAAGCGGTCCTTGGAAAGTTCAACCAATATTTGTGAACGTAAAGTCTTAAACTTGGGATGTCATCAAGGATAAAGTCTGGAGCTGCTCCAAAGAACGGGAGACTGATTTTGTTGACCCACAGAATGCTTCCTTTCTTTTTTATACCCACGTGAGCTTTATTCTGTTGTCGTGTTCTCAGTTCTGAAACAGAAAATGCAACCATATACTCAACATTCCCCCGGATGCTCTTAGCAACATCTGTAAGATCTTTCCCAATGCATTGTCTACGGAGCAGTTCCACACTTTATACTTGATGACATCACAGATTTCAGTTTTAACACTTTCGATTTGGGATTTGGAAGAGAGTTGTTCCTGTTTACTCACATTTTTGGACAATCTTAGACCATTGGAATAGCATGTATGACATTAGAAAATGGGCTTAGTTCACCTTTAAGTGCATGTAATTGTACTTCTTCCAGAAAATATACCGTCCAGTTCAGCTCTCTTCCATATCAGCTGGAGCCATCTGTTGTTGTTTTCGAAACTGCCTCAACAGCTCCTGTCTTTACGGTCTTAATCTCAAACGCGCCCCATGTTCGATAATTGGTTGTGATTGGCCCGGCCTGTCTTCGGTCAATGGAAACTTGTCCAAAGCAGAGGGACACATCGGCCAGATTTGTCTGGTTCCCAGGCAAGTCATTTTTTAAACAGACTCCTGCAATGTCTCTGAAACTCATTTCAAAACCACCTTATGGTTATGGTAGTTGTTTAAAAATCCGCTCGTCCTGTTCAATTTCCAGACTTTCTGGTTTTGGTGATGCAGAATATTTGCAGAGCCGTTTTGTATAAATGTAAATGTCTGTGTGCACAGTTGTGTCTGTCAGGGCAGTGTGTGGAGACAGCTAGGGATACATTATTAGTGTCTTTCTGTAGCTCACAGGAAGCTTTAATCTGTTGAATGTTGACACGTAATTGGATACATATTTCGCATATTGGGCGGGGGGGAATGACACCTACACTGACCCTTATTAGGGATGCAGTCTTGTCCTATTCATGCCTTCATGACTCACTCCTCTTGGTTTGCCTAAAAAGAGAGTGGTATCTTTTCTGAGCTGGGAAAAAATAGTTTCCAACTGGACATCTGCAGACTGATAAGGCTATACTGACATTTCCTTTATGAGTCGTACTGACGATAATTGCAAGCTTTATTTATGGAAGAGAGATCCAGGAAGTGATGCATCTCACAGGATACTGAACTTGTCCGAGATAGCAATTGTTCTACACTAAATCACTTGGAAATGACGTGCGGATGCCATGAATGCAAACAGAATATTTAATATGTGACATTTAATGGTGTGCGATTGCTTGTGTTATTGTGTCATTTTATTTCAAATATGTTTTGCAAAGCATAAAAAGGAATTGCAAAGCAATATGTCAAGTCAATATTTCAAACCAGTCAAGTCTAAGTCAGAGATTCAGCCCAATAATCCTTGATATTCCAACAAAGAAAGAGCCTACCGCTAGTCATGAGAAGGTGTGGAGACTAATTGTAAGCGTTGCACTCAACCATAGCAACTGGTGTCAGTGGCGTGACCAAAAGGTTTAGGGAATAAAAGAAAGTGGCCAAGTCTGAACTTGTTGAGGTAGCACTCAGATAGACTACACGATAAAAGTGTGAGCACTTCGTCTTCACTCTGTGCCAGTTCAGACAAGGTGGCCGTCTTTTTTTTGTATTGTGGTTGAGATGACTTTTGCACTCCAAAGCTGCTCAACAAACGTGTAGTTGAAGTTGAATGAATATCAACTTGTTAAAGTGAAGATCGAGATTTCTGCTGTCAGGGCTGTGTGTAGTTGCATCATGTGTTTGGATCTGTTTACTTTCAGCCCTACATTTTTCTAAGTTTGAGAACGTGCAGGTACAGAGCAGTGTGTCAGGTTCAATGCAAATCCTTCGTTATAAAAACAGGTTGCGCAACTCTCCTCCAGTACACCATGTCTTATTCACTCAAATGTTATTCAGCTGTCTTGCCTTGGTCATGGTGGTAGCATCAGCCTTTCAACAAGACCTTTAAACAGATGAACAGAAACAGCGTTCAACAAAGCAAAAGATATGAGGACAAATGAAAACCACGTCAACAACTTCTTTCTTGTACAGTTTTCCACCATTTACAGGAAAAGATGGTTATGAGTCTAAAATTGTCTGACTAAACTATTATAGTGGTAATATAATCTCTCAGATTGTGAGAAAGAAGCAGAGACAAATACAATCAAAATGTTATTATTAGAAACGTGGTACAAGACAGGGACAAAGTGACCACATCAGACAGAACAGATGCTGTTGATTTGTACACAAAGCAGGCTTAATCCCTCTCAGGAAAGCATGCGGTCAAACTTTCAGTTTCACTAAAGCTCACCAATTACTGACACAGATGCACCCCCCTTTTTTCTCATTTGTACTGTTTGAACGATTACCTGCATTGCAGAAAATGACCGCTGTATCGATCCTCTCATCTAATCAAAGAGTGAATCTAGGGTACAATCAGTCGAGGATGACATTTGCATAGACGTGGAATGAGCCTCTTGCTCTCGCCTTCTGTCCGCCCTATTGATTCATCTGCGTAATCGCATCCGCATCAAGGGAGAGGAGACTAAGACACAAATGTTCATTGCTGCAGCCTGTAGAGTCCTCAAAGGTCAATTCAATATCCGACAAATCACAGCTTCATTGTGTGTGGGGGTATTGAAGATGTGTTTAGAAAAATGGGTTTCAGCTTGTCTACTCAGGCTGGACTAAATAGCAAATTCCCGACTTGTGATGTCCACTATAAGAAGTTATTATTCCCATATGTCAAAAGCTCCCAGTGGTTGTTCAGAAACCTACGGTTTGGTAATCTGCTGTGGGAATTATTCCCTCGCTAAAGTGTTTACTTCTCTTTTTAAATTTTCTGACAGCAAATAACTCAGATCGCAAAGGTGGCATAGTGCAGATAGGGAGTCGTTTGTATTCATGATATTGCAATGGGATAACACAATAACACATTATTGCAGACAGCAATATGGATGTTTTAAAATTCATGTTTCAATGATCGAATGAAACCCTGAAGAAAGCAATGAGATTTTCTGACTGGCATGCCTCTTTCGAAGTGCACCTTCCTTGTACTTTATGTCTGTTGTGCGTCAAACCTACTACAGCCAATATGAATGAGAGAAAAAACGTTGGATTGTGTAGGTACGGATAAAGATTAGAGCCACACAAACAGACCAATATTCATATGTAGCAATGGTAGTCAAGCTTCATTAAACCAAAATAGAATGTGGTGTTGGCCTCAGGCGTTGTGCAGTATGTCTTTACTGCCACTTGATTGTGTCTTTATCGGCTCATATACTGATTCATTGTGTTGGTAATGTGTAAATATGTACTTGCAGGGCTTCTAATTAGAGCTCATCTTCAGTCGCATGGTGCCCAATGCAAGTTTCCCCAAGGGGACAATAAATAATGTCAGAATCAGAACAGAACTTTTACATTGTGTACAACATACTAACAATTTAGCCTTTAAAGGCAATTACTTTCTGTTTCACACAAGCTTCACTGTCTAACAGCTGAAATAAATAAACCAAAAAAACAATAAGGAGCCATTCACAATAACTTACATCAAATACTCAGAAGATGCGAGATGTGACTGGTTGCCAGTTAAATTTGTTATGTTGCTACCTGTGTGTTCCCACCTCATCTTATGTCTGATCTCTTGGAGAGAATCAGAGTGCGTGACCGTTCTGGTAGCTCCTGATGGCACAACGACAGGGATCTACCTGCAATGCTTGGCTGGTCCCCCATCTTGTGAGCCTGTGTGTTCCTTCACTTTATGCTCTGATTACATGCAGGAAATCGGCACGTGAGATTGTCTGCACATCTCTGGTTTAGTTCTAAACTGAGCTATTTAAATTCACAAGGAACTTAAATTAAGGCTCACACATTTAAAGATCTGAAAGAAGTAAATTATCTGGTAGAGTTCATGAGCACGACACAGAAACCTGAGCAGCTGCCGGTATAAAATGAAATACCCCGATATATTCACAAGCAGAAGCTTCAAAGACGAGAAAACACAAAAGACACATTTCAGAAACCATCATAGGTTTTACTGCCGATGTGTTTAAAGAAATGGTTAGAAATTCTGCCCCCCTTTACGATGCAGCCTCCCCGGCAAGGGACTGAATCCCATTGTGGCTTTCCTCTCTACTCTTTCTTCTCTCCTTTGTGCCATTTAAAATGGATCTGGCTTTCGCGGGATCGGCATTATGATAGAACGTTCTACTGGCCTACTTTGCAAAATGTGTCCCCTATTAGTTTTACCAACAAAATGTACATCTCCTATTTAAAAATGATACTACACTGACAGAACATGTATATAAATTCAAATTAAATCCTGATTCAAATTTGGGAAATGTATGAACTTTACAGCGATTCACTTACAAATAAGCAGCTCACACATTGCTACTTTCCCCCTTGTAGGGAGATTTTATGTTATATTGCAATCCTCTTAATTAAAGTCACAGTTGTTCTCGGCCTGTTTCACTTCAGGCAGTTACATACATGTTAATGTAATCACATTCTAATATGTCTTTGCTCTTTGTATTGAAAACCTTTGATTTGTTCCTGTGTTGAACATTTTCTATCACTGGTTTGAACGCCTCCAATCTTGTGGTTTTTATTCCAAGCGATGTGATAAATAATTCACTGAGTGTTTTGTAATTGGGACTGCCTCAATTTGGCAGATGGTGCCTTGGTAGTATCTACCCTACGGGCTTGTGCAGCGTATGGTAAACTTATGCCCACATCATTGTTTGCCATATGCTCCTTCTGGACTGAGAAGCGGCCACACACCATTTTGCTCCTAGGCATGCTTGATTTTTCTCTTTTTTTACCAAAGGCATGACCGGATGAAGGATATATGTCACCAACCTGCAGTTCATCTAATTACCCCCCACTAGAGTGCTGCCCAGGTAACACACTTTGTCGCATTGATTGGCTGAGAACCAGACGAGACAGACTCTAATTGACATTGAGTGGGATTGTTCGGTTCGACATTTGCAAAGCTCAGACTTTGCAAATGTCGGAGCGTGGATTTGGCGGAATCACTGAAGGGAGACGGATTTCTGGTTCCCACTATTGCTGCGTTATCGTGACCAAGTGACAAACAGGCAGGTAGGGGCTCAACTTGGATATTGCCAGGAAAAGATAATGCCATTGCTGAGGGAGAGTGTGGAGATTTCCTACCACTGAGCTGACATCGGAGAAAAGTCGCTTGATTAAAACAGCTGCTAGATATAGAGGGAAGGGAGTTAAAGCCATGAAAAGGCAGACAGAAAGTTAGATTTTTGTTCCGTTTGAACGAGCGAGACAAAAGAAAATCTGAGACTGTGCGTGCAAAAGCTGAGATGAATGTTCAATCTGGTTTGGCAGGAACAAATGGGCCTACAAAAGCTATCGAATTACGGAGCAATAATTAACTCGCTCATTGCATCCCTCCTCCCTCAACACCTGCCATACCAACACGCAGGCTCTGATTAAAAATGCAGGCCTCTCACAAGCCTTTTAGATAATTCAGCAGGTTTCCTTGCTGTGCTACTAGTTAGAACAAGAGGGTTGGTTTCAATCTTTTCAGAAACACCGCATTAAATTTGTATGGTAAGGCTTGCACATGGGTCTGTGGGCTAAAAGACATCGCATTGACATTGATCTGTCATGTGAGTGTAAATGTTTTCCACTTGGGCGTCTCCAGCCACAATCAAACCTGGCAGAGTTCGTGCTATGCTCTGTGTACCGAGCTATACAGGACCAGGCCTGTTGCTGCCCAAACACAAATAGGTTCACTACTCACTCAGCCTGCAGGGTAGCCCCCAGTCTTGTTTCCCAACCACACAACGTGAGCTCTCAAAGATTTTGCTGTTTGTCAAAATGGCAACCGATTTCTCCTGGAGGCACAAACGTGTCCGTGTTTCAGTGGGATTCCTTTGATCTGCAAGATAAAGTGCTTTAGAAGGTCCTTGAAGCCCACTTTGATCTCTCACCATGAAACACTGTCGGAAGTGCTCTGCCTGTTTGCAAGATTACTGCTGGAACGGGGTCATCTCTCTGTGGCTGCTGAAAGGCCAACGTCTATTGCCTTAATGAGATGCATTTGAGATGATCTGCAGAATCATTGTTTCTTTTTAGATTTCCTGCCCACCATCTTTTTCAGTCTGTTATCGAGCTGATCCACCATTTTTTTTTGCTGATAGTAGCCTCGGAGGAATTTACATTAAATATATATCGTGATTGAAGTGTTGTGAAGGAGTACCGGTCTTCGTTTGACAGACCCTCTTATTATAATATCAATACGTTGTCAAGTAGGCCGTCACAGTGGTTACTATATTATTAACTGATCGTACCAATATGTGTGTGACCTCAATCATTTTTATGATGAATTATCCTACAATATATGGAGATAACCTTGATATTCCCACTTCTGTTTACATGTTTTTTTGTTTACATGGGAATGTCACAAACACACCAACATGATGCCAGAATAAACAGACATTGTGCATTTTTGTTGACAGTGCCTAAGCGTCAATTTTGTGGTTTTATTTGATTTGCGTTTTATTTATATAGGAGATATATATTTTTAACATTCCAATTCTAATCTCGGAATATCTTTAAGAATTAAAAGTGTATTGCTCTTTTCAATGGTGTTCTCGCATCCTAATGCTATTTCATTATCATATCAGCGGCATAAATTGGTCATAAAGTTACAATAACATTGTTTATTGCAATTATTTCTGGGACAAAATAGCATCCAACAAGATCAGTTATTGTGACAGGGTTATGGTCCAGACTCCACATGGAGAGTTAATGAGACTCTTTAAAATGAACAAAAATTAAAGTTTCAAATAAATATGTTGTGCAGGAAGCCAATAAAAAATAACAACAACAAAATATTGATCCTTCGTCATTCACCAACTCTTATAAAATCTGCATTAGTAGAGCTGAAATCACAATTTCAAAGAGTGCAATTTCCTACATTTTCAATGTTGTTTAATTAACAGAGTGTTAACAAGCTCTAAGAAATGGGAAGATTTCACCGGCTTTGATGACAACTGTCGCTAGGAAATTTACTCAGCTGTATCTAATTAGCTTTAATTACATAAGCGTGAAAAGCGACACAGAATAATGTATTGGTTCCTGCCTGGGTTACCTGCTCTCTAACAACATTAAGGCTTTTCAATTGATAAGCCCACTCTAGAGACCTCTATGACATTGTATTTTCTCAATTCAAAGAGAGCATCTGCGGTTTTATTCCTTGAATTTACTGAAAGCCCCCTGCTATTTTCACATTTTACACGAAGAAACAAGCAAAAATGTTGTGTTCTCAGGCCCATTAAAGTAATCCATTTGGAGGTACTTCTATGAGCGAAACACACACATAGATTCAATGAGGGTAGCCTCATTTGTTCAGGGTTCAACTGTAAAATCTTGGGACGGGCTGTGACTCACCCTCAGCCCTTTGTCCGCTGGCCTCGGGCACGGCTCTGATAAACACTGACTGTATTTCTTACATTGCAGGCCTATCTACTCCACAGTTGATGCACCCTTTTAGTTCTTTCACCAAAGCACACGCATACTGCACTGACCAAAGTGTTGCAACTCAACATCACTTCTGTTTCATGGAATTTGTACCCATCGCTTCATGACCCATTCAGCCAAGTGAGTCACTAAAGACAATACCTTCAACAGTGGCGACGAATAAGGAATAAGTGAGTTCCCAGCCAAGTAACAACAACAAAACGAAATGATTAACAGTTCCAGGACCTTATTGCCTTCATTGTCGAGGTTTCGTTTTCAGTTTGTGTAACTTTGAAACATGGGAGCCAAATTAGTTTCTCTTGGGTTTGCTTGGTCCTACACATATATTTATACGTATAGGCCCCACCCCATTAACACCTCCACAATATTTACAAACATATTTGGAGCATAACAAAATGCATTTATTTGTTTTCCATAACCATTGATAGATTCCTTTGTCCTTTCAGCTTTGATTGTAGCTTTGATTGACAATTATTCAACACATTTAGATCAGGATTTGAGGTGGCACCTGGTGGACATGACCATTTTAAAAGCCTTAATTTCATGTTTGCATTTATACGTTGTTATTGTAACAATGCCATCACCATGTGGATTGGGACACAGATGCACATGGAAAATGTCTAAAAGAGTTGTTTTTTTAAATCAAAATCACAGATTTGTTAGTGCTGTGCCTTTTGTTTTGTTAAGAGAAATGGAAAATATTTTTCTGTAATTATCGCGCTGTATATAAGCACCTAATGAGACACAATGAATACCTAAGTACTGTAGGTAGCCATCTGTAAATTGTATCCTAGAACTAATGTTTTGTACTTTAATGAGAACACATTAGAATGTATTCTTGTCAGATGCACTATTTTCTTCTCACCACTGTTGTCATTATTTTTCTTTTCTTTGCTTATTTATACTAAGGTCTCTGAACAAAGTTTGGTATTGTTTCAACTTAGTCAGTAAACACTTGAGTTGTATGCATACCTTTTTACTTTATCCTTCTCAATTACACAGCATGGGGAAATGATGAGCAGGATTCCCCTTAGAAAGCATACTTTACAATTGTCTCTGATGGAGTGTAATGTCATATAGTTAAGGCTGCAGATGCCAGAACCACTGGGAGCTGTCAACACTGTGGCATTCTCTGTGTCTCTGTCTACATCTGTCTGACTTTCTCCAGCTGTTTCATTAGTACATCATACCTTACTGTCATCCTGGTAACAGCAAGTGTGCTTTCTGGTGTTTTAGTTTTTCGCTCAGTCATCAATCATGGGCTGTGTTTTGTTGTTCGCTGCTCCATGGCTGCTGTACAGTTTGTACCTAATTCCACTTTGCCTAAAGACCTAGAAATGGAGGTGCAGGATAATCTTTTGGGACATTAATCAAGCTCAGACTGGGCCTCAAACCGACTCAACCTGCCCATCTCTGGCATTACAGAGGTGCTTGGCACAGTGCATGTTGAGCAACTCAGATCTTTATCCAAACGTGTGAGTATGTGTGCAAATCTTGGCCGCACTGGGCCCGTCTGCGATACTCGGGACACTAGCTGCCAATGGAAATTTGATGCATCTAAAATCTGCCTTCCTTTTCAGCGCGGTCTCTATTTATGGGAGCTGGCTGATTTGTTGGTTGAGTTCCAAGGGTTTTGTTGAAGCATTGTGTTAGGAGGACTATATTTATTTACCTTTTGTTCAGCAACATTAAGGATTCCTGATGACAGATTTGGAGCTTTGCACGGATTTGTGGATTTCTCGGAAGTTTGCATTCAGAGCCGTTGTTATGCGTGTGAAAATCGATTGTTTTGTTTTTGTAACCCAGTTTGATATCAATGTCTAGTCTGCAAAATCCATTATAGCTCATATGAACAAAAAAGTTATACAATTCATCATTTAAAAAAAAATTACCTGAAGTCATCTTCTCACAAATATTTTCCTGCAAGAGCGTGATCTATCTAACAGCGGGATGTATTGGGAACAAACAAGACTCAGTTTGTGCTGTTCATTCCTTTTTGCTATGTAATCACCTTGTAGTAGCCCATAGCTCTTCTAACTGTGTTAGTATGACTCTGTAACTTAAACTAAAAGTATCTGTGTTATGAAGCCGATAATAGCTGTGGTGGGGCCCACATAAACAAGTAAAAGTCACTCATCAAGGCCAGGTGAAAAAATATTGACATGACTTGCAGCTCACATAGTAAATTTAGTGCAAAACTACAGAATTTCTCTCTTTTAACAGATTTGTTTTTGCAAACTCAATAACTACAAATTAATTTCAGACATTTCTTCTTTGGCGTAGCCCCGATCGATATTCCTGGTGTTTTCCACACTTCCTTTAAATGCCTGGATGAGAGACCTTTAATGCAATTTGATAGAAGTCTCTGAGAAAATGACCCGACTTCTCACTTGATTGATTACCTCGCTAATAAACATTGCAAACATGAGTTTATGGTCTCAATTGCTATTTTCAAGTCTTCTTCAATACCGCATGATGTTTATTTCCCAAATGATGGTCTCATTTAGAGTAAATTAGAAGATAAAGCAGGTGGCGGTTAGAGGAATGAATGCAAAAGGGTTTTCATTCTACCCTCTAGGCTTCAGAAAACAACAAAGTTGTGGGCTGAAAGGAGTTTAGTTTTTAGTTAAACAGTGTAATTTGCATTATAAAAATCCAAACAGTCTGTGAGACCGTCTTGGATGTACTAGTGTTAAGCACAGACACTCTTATGCAGCTACCAATAAGGGTCACTCATTGCAGGTGTCGACTGACTGGCGGTGCTGGTGACTGATCACTGCGAGTCTTAACAGCTTCTTTCTGTGTCCATTCATCATATTTAATTAACAACAGAATGCGCTTCATTTTGTAAGTTATTGTGCACCTTTTTGTGTTCATTCCCGGCTGCAGTTCAAAACGGAATACAAAATAAAGTACTGTATCAAAAGCTCAAAGTTAGAACTCGTAACATGTTGTCTATTGCTCCATTGATCTTCAATGGACAATGTTACAGTTCACGGTATGGTTCTCCCATGGGTGCTCACGATTGCCCATGGGTGCCTGAGCTCCCGATCGTCCACGCAATCAGTACCAATGTGTTGTGCTGTGGTTCATGCGATGGCTTCATTTGAATGTGTACCGGTACTTTACTGTCAAAGAAGTGTTTTGGGCCCATTGTATGTTCATCTATTGTAAGCTGTAGTCTGTATTCTTTCTTAAAAATGGACTTCAAAATATTTACTTTGTGAGTGCAAGCATGTGTCTATGTGGGTGTGTACATCTGCAGGTATCCGTGTGTGTTCTCAAGGATCATTTCTAGTTTCCTTTCAGAGAAAAAGTTTAAAGTTGGCTCTCAACATTTTGTTCGGATGGGTTTCTTTTGGACCGCCTGACTCTGTCTGGATATTGGACATGAGTGATTGACGATCACACTGCTTATTGTACTTTGGTCCGTCTCAGACAAGGGAACCAGCAATCAATATGAGGAAGCTGTTTTCTGCCCTGTCCTTGGGCAGCCACAGTCTGGCATAATGAACATTCTTAGTTACTAGATTTACAAAACAGCAGTCTGCACCATGTTTGTACCTTTTTTGTTTTGTGTTATCCCATTAGGAACAAATCTGATAGCTTGAGGCATCCAATGACAAAGAAGAGAGCAAAAACATCAATTTCCCTTTAAAGTTTGTGGAATGAGGTTTAGCAGGTCATTGCTATGCTTACATACCCTAAATGGGGTTGGGTACTAGACGGAGACATAGATTGTGTGGCGCTGTGTAATTTCTCCCCTGCTAGATGGCCCTATCTTCTACTGCTTATCAGAAACAAGAAGAAGAACGCAAATAAAAAACACCACAAGTATCTGCAGGGAACGCAACCTCCCACATGCAATAGCATTACCACAGGTCAGGTGGAGGGAAGGAGATTGGGAGCATTTGAATGGTGTCCCAAATAAATTCAATTTGGACAGGTTTTTATGGAGGGCAGGTTGTAGTGCTGAGCTGCTGGCCTCATTACCTCGCCTGGCAGAGGGACTGTTTGTTTACTGCTGTGCTGATAGGACAGGCAGGGTGGTTCCCATTACATGATTTGTTTTGATGGAACTTTGTACCTTACTGGAAAGAGAATTTAATAAAATGTCCAGTCACACCAGAGAAATAAATATATAGTTGGATGACAATTAAACTACCTACGAAACCAAACGAAACAAGACATGTGTTATCAGTATTGTGTTTATAAAAAGCAAAAAATCCACTTAAATCCAAATACACCAAGAGTCTTCAGCCATGCTAAGCAGCTCTGTGGGGCTGTACTTGGGCAAAGAGGTGCTTTGAGCTAAATGCTAACGCCAACATGCTAACAATGACTATTTTCATCATGTTCACCATCCTGGTTACATTAAAGTAGCACTAAACACAAAGTGCTAGAGCTAGACTGATGAATCAGCCGATAAAGCTTATTGCAGACATATTATATCTGTGTTCATGATAAGCCGATAATTTCAGTACAGCAATGTGCAAGTTTATTTGAGGTATTTCAGAAATGTGTTTCTCCATCCACCGGAGAGCACTTACAAGTTATTTTTTAATAACCAAAAAAAAAACAAATTATTGGACAAATTGAAATTTTCTTGTTAATTAAGTATTCATCAAAAGTCAGATGTTGTTTTAAAACCAAACACGTTTTTCGCAGAACGTTACGGACGTGAATATGGCTGTTTTTAACAGCAAATGGCATTACAGCTTATGCTAACATTAGTGCTAACTTGGTTGGTAGTAAGTCAAGTAAAGAACATATTTTCAGAACTACGTAGTCCTATTGCCCTTTTCGCTCACTTTTCTCCAATCCCTCACTTTTTTTGTTCTGTCTCTGTTCTGCAGGAGTCGCAGGGCTTTGTCCTCCATTTCTGATCCTCTGTGACATCAGGAGAAAGTTGATGCTAATAGGCTTTCGCAACACAAAGTCAATAGGATTCATCCTCTGGGGAACATGCATATACGCACAGATTACATGGCAATCCATGCAGTGGATCCGACAGAGCAGCACTACTACAATCCATAGAGCCACACCACAGGCCTGGCTAAAAACCTGACCACATTGATATTTCAACTTATAACCTCATTTCCGACCTTTCCCTTTTATGTCACTCTCCTCCTCTCTGTGCCCCAGCCTTGGCCAGCTGCAAATCCCTTTGGACAGAGATTCCTCTTTTCTCTGCGGGTTTTGAAGTAACTGCAACTCTACAGGCAGGCATAACAGAGACCTGTTTTAAAATCAGCAGGGATGAGGCCCGAAAAGACATTTCCCAACAGCACACTGAGATAGTGATTTGACGTCGGCAACTGTGGTTAGTAGAGCTCTAATGTCACCTCTATCCCGGATCGGACCAGGCAAGCTTTTATGAGAGTAGATTCAGAGCTAATTCAGGTCGCAACGGTATCTGTTTTTGACAATTATGGATAATGGTTCCCCTGTCTTTGTCCAGCAGAATATTCACCATACAGCTCTGCAACACACTGCTCGATCTGCTGCAGTGCAAACTGTTGCTGTGTGCTGCATCCTGTGAGCTGCATCCTGTGACATTTCTGCTGCTTTCACTCACTGTTCTCCCACCAGCTGCCACCTGCAGCTCCCCACTGGGGGGATTTAGATTCTCCCTGGTGGTTCCTTTGTCTCAGTACAAAAAAAGCCACCTGTAAGCTTGTGTCTACAGCATAAATTGTATTTTGAGTTATTTTCTAAAAAATTAAAAAGTAGTAAAGTGGCTCCCCTGGCTTTACAATATTGTATATTTAATTATTAATATTTCAGCCTAAATGTTAAGTGAGGTCACACAGTTCACGATTTGCCGTTAACAAATCCCTCACACAGCTTCCATCTGCCACAGAGTATCTAAACACAGTAAGCTGTTAAACCACACACTGGAGTCTTTTAGAAATTATACAGTCATGCAACTTTACCTTATCTCGAAGCCCGAGGTTAGAGTTTGATGTTGTGACCTAATTCCCCCCCCCCCACACACACACACACACTACAATCCTTTTCACAGAGTGCCACAGGAAGCAGAGTACTAAGTGTTTTTCTATCTTTCTATCCCGCCTCCACAGATGAAGCTCAACCCGAGCTCTTCATCTTCAATGAGCTGTGCGCCCTGAAGGACGAGCCAGGGCCTTGCAAGGCCATTAAGGACCGACTCTTCTTCAACGTCGACACGGGCCGCTGCGAGGGGTTTGAATATGGAGGCTGCGGGGGAAACGCCAATAATTTCGAGACCTTGGAGGCATGTGAGGAAACGTGCGTCGTCTCAGGTGGGTACGACCCTTTAGCTGACACTTTCAACTACTTTATCAATCGGTTTCTGACATGATTCCAATGATTCGCCTTGATGTTTGGTGAACAAATTCAACTGCCTCCACTTGAAGTTTACAACAGTGAACACAGACCCTGACATCATTGATACAAAGGGAGTATTTTGTACAATCACAGTACATGGGATGAAGATGTATTATGGCTTTGCATTGTTATGTTGTTAGCAAATGAAGAGTTTTGTTCTTCATGGGCTGTTGTTCCTCATTAGATTTTATTGCCACCTTGGGCATAAAATCCTATTACAAAGTCATATTCTTGGTATGTGGCTAAAATGGAACATTGCCAGCACATTAATTCTGACCAGTTTTCCTCGAGCCATCTGGTTAATGAAAAATATGGGCAGCCAGTTTTTTATTATTTACAACACTTACTGAACTGATGATTAATTGAAGTTAAATTAATTGATAATAACTGGCGATGTCCTGATCAAGTTATTATTATTTTTTGCCTGTGATCCCGATCCAAGTCATTCAATATGGAATGTACCGAGTTCTGATCCAATACTTCTATTTCCCTAGATAATAGAGCTGCACAGTGCACACTTCAAGCACATTAAAGTTATTACATCAATCCAATGTATATTCTTGACAGATTTGAATGGCTCTGCATTGCATTAAGAAAAGCAAATGCCTGCATCAAAGTTTATAAACAGTATCAAATAGCATTACAATAACCTGTCATCTTTTTGGCCTCGTCGCCGTGTCGAGGGAATCTCTGTTTTTCCTTTGAAAGTGGCCTCCAGTGTTTGCTGCTTCGGTGCAGCCTTTTGCATGAGTTACCCGAAGGAACTGTGTTTCGTGAAGTGTTTATTTCCGTCGTCTTTTCACGTTTTGCTAGGAATACATAAATAAATGACTCTCATTGGCGTCTTGGCTGCGGTGCCTTTTTTGCACTTGCAGTGGCGTGACAGGGATGGCTGTCATCGGCTGTCCACTGCTTCCTGCCTTTGCTGTCCGCCGTTAAGCAAGGCAACGGAACTATTGGTTAAGGCCAGAAAAAAGATCACTGTTTCTGTTCAAATAACAACAACCCAACCGAACAACCGTAACAACATAACTAGCGCAAATTAATATCTGGACTATTTTACGTTACTACACATAACAAGCATAAACACACAGGACACAAACAGCGGTCTCCTGGGTGAAAGTTCTGTGTTTGTTTGACACCAACATCACCTACACGTCTTTGCTGGACTTTCTCGCTTGGTATACTCGTTGTTATGCCATGTAACTTTCAATAACGGCAATAACTTTATATGATACGTCACTTGCTCTGTACATTGCTTGTTTTAATATCATTGCTGACATTGCATTGGCATTGCTCGGTCAGAATGCAAATAGAAACGTTGACATTCAACGTATCCATGGTTTGCAGGAATGTAAAGTGCAACCTTTTCCCTGGCAACTTCATAATTCCTATAGTGTTCTATTGCTTTGCTTCACCAGGCAACATTGAATTGAGATGTTTTATAACTATGCGAGAGAGCCTGAGGTGACTGAAAGTAGAGGGTTGAAGTTCACTGCGAGTGCATCTGAATATGACTAATAAGTGGACTAAAAGTTGCTGTGACAGAACATGCTCGTTGGTCTTTGCTGCACTTTCACTAATCAATCGTTGGTTGGGGCGATACCTGCTAAGTGCAGTCTTCGCAGTGCAGGGATACATTGTGTCACTCACCACGCCGCACTTAGCTTTTGTGAGATGTCAGTAATGACACTGCTGCTCTTGAAAAGCAATCGATGGAGACACAATTAGACCTTTCACCCGTGGGAGTTGAATTCATCCACAGCAAGACGAGCTGGTTTGCTTCAAAGGCACTTCAGGTTGATGCTGGGTTGTTAGTGTAAAACGCTACGTCCACAACAGGAAATACCTTTCTCTCTTATTTAACAGTATGTAATGATATGTCAAGAAAACAATACACCTTTAAAACTCAAGCTTGTCACAACATGAAATGTGCCCTTGCGTTATTCTGTGGTGTGACAAAGTGCTTTCTCCCACTGGCAAAGAATCACCTTCACCTTCGTAATGCATGCCATGTCATACGTTAGACATGTTAGATCCTGGGGTACTTCTGGCCCGATACGGGGCTACTTACTGACTCAGCTCTCTATTAAAATATTGTCGAGCTGGTGTTCTTGCGAGGGAACTCGCCTGGCTCTTCTAACTGCCGTTACTCCCGACGTCTACCCTGCTTCCTCCGGTCTGAGTGCGCTCGGCTGAGGGGCCAGCCTCGCCCCGGGCGCTCCTACCAGTCGCGTCGGTTATGGCAGCTTCCCTCTTCTGGATCTGTGCTCTTGGTAAATGCCAGGTTAGGTTTTAACGGCTAGGATTACTTCTAAAACCGTAAGGGATTGTTAAGTGGATTCAGTCTCTAGGATAACCTTACAGAACTCAGTTGTTAGACATACAATGGCTTTAACTTTTTACTGCCACGAGGAACTTTTACTACTTGGGCAAATAAATGCACTTGAGAATTTTACTTTAAATGCAGATTAGATATTTATTGCAGGTTATATTTAGTTAGTTTGCATGGGTTAAGCTACAGCTCACATAAAATGTTACTACACTTGATTCTTTACTTTAATTTTCTTCTTAGATTATACTCATTAGTTTTAGATGCCGAGACGGCTCGGTTGGAGCTGGATCTTCAATGGTTTGGTGAAAAAGTTCTTTTGGAGTTGTTAGGAGCGAAGGTCCGGCCGGACCCTCGGATTCCTCCTGCTCTCGCAGCGGAGTCCGTTCAACAGTCCTCACGGCTCAGTACAAAGTCTTTCTAGGACTGCCGCGTTTCTCCGTTGTTCAGTTGTTAAAGTTGAGCAGTGGGGAGAGGAAAATCTCCGTCTTTCAATTCTTTGTCCACGAACAGCGGCCTTCTTTCCGTGAACTGAGACGAAGTCCTCAAATACTTCAGTTGCGATCGTCCGTATCTTCTCAGAGCGTCTGGACGGCTCGTGTAGAAATCCCGTCTTGCTGTTTGCAAGTTACTTCTTTTATAATACTTTTGGGCTGCCTCTCACGTCTCTCCCCCCTCTTCCTCAACACGGCCTCCCTCAGCCCATGATTAACATGACATCATTGATTTGGTGCAGGTGCTTCGAAAAGTACCTACATTTTGTGTGTGTGTGCATGACGAAATCACCCCAACTTCCCTGTCTGGGCGCTTACTTAATCAAGCTCTGCACGTGTCTGGGTGTTCAACATCTGTTGCACTTCCCCTTTTCCTACACTCACACATTTCTAATACAGATTAGTTATCATAATCACAGTTACAGTTGTTATAATCAGTTACAGTTGTTATAATCAGTTACAGTTATTATAATCAGTTACAGTTGTTAATCGCTTTATTCAGCATGCGCTTGCTTTTAAAACACTTATTAGATTTTTCTCTCCTTCTCTCTGCAGCCGTTATTTTCTTAAGGCCTGCACTCAGCTCACTTCCTTTTTCTCCGTACTTTCTACACCCAGACTGCACTATACTCAGATATACATATTATTGTTATTATCAGGTTTACATTTGTTAAATCACTCTATGTATTAAACATTCGTTATGTAACGATCATACACTTTATCTTTCGATTACACTTTAACTGTTGATTTCTGAGTATATGCTTTATGCTTTTTATATCCTGACCTTCCCCTGAACGTGTATGCATGTATCCAAGGCGGCTTTCTCTGTGAGCTCAACTCTTCTCGACAGACAAGAGGACCATCAATTACTTAGCATCTTGCAGGCATCGCCATAATGCAGTAGGTTCCTGGGTTTTGTGTTCCGTCATCAGTCTCCACCCAAACAAATCTGGGCTGGAAAGACGAATCTGGAGTTTCTGGCTCCGGCTGAGGTGATATTGAATAAAACTGCTCGGACGGAAATGTGGAGGTGACTGTCAGATATTAAAAGCTGGTCTGAATGTACAGTTTTATCATAAATGACATTGCATTAAACAGAGCCATAAAACTTGCATTGGTTCCATGGCATTTAAAGGGCAGTTTGCAGGAAAGCATAACACCTAGGAGTGGTCGTTTTTATCTAAATTGAACCCGCTTCCATGTGTGCATCCACTTTCACTGGGCTCGGTGGTGACTTTGTCTCAACGACCAAAGTCAAAACTAGAACGGAAAGATAAACACTGTCCGATTTGGCTCCAGTGAGTTCACACTGAAAAAGTGCTTTTTATGAGTCTGTCCCTTTGTTTGTATCACACACACACACACGTGAAAACACACGTGAGCATGCGGGCGACGCTACGCACATTCCAGCAGCAGGTTTTTTTGTGATTCTGCTGATGACGATCAGTGGCGGTAATACGCAAAAGACAGACGAGTAGACTGCGAGCCATCAAAGAGATGTATACAATGCAGGATTCACATAAAATGTTGGGGTCAGGTAAACACAAGTTTCTGTTTGTTTACAAAAAAATCGTTTCAGGGTATCTTTGAAGGCCCTCAATACAAAATTCAGAGCATATCGTTGCCTCACCACAGCTCTCAACAAAGGAGGAGGAACCCGAGGATAAGCGATATGCTTCTGCGCCGCCATCGGACAGGACACCGTTATCAGCTGCAACTGCTGTATAGTCATAAGCAAACAAGTTTGGGCACACTCACATGCACTGAAGTGATTTTGGCATATAGTGGCCACACATGTTTTTGGAACTTCTTGGATCATCATTTGATGCAGACTAGACGAAAAAAAAATCTTACTCCCCTCCACAATTTTTCTGAGCCGAAATTACATTTTATTTATTTTTTTTAAATCGCATGCGCCCAGTCAGCTTTCAACATAATGAATAGGGTGCCATCTCTGTGCTTCGTATCCACTTCTCCTAAATGCATCCATGGTGGTTTAGCTACAGAAAGGAAAAAGTGATAAATCTTTAGAAATACACTTTGCTTTCTTTTTGTTAAGTTTAATTGACATGTCTTTCCAAAGTCACATATTTTATCATTGCCTATTGGTACACAAGTACATGTTTTGTTGGGCAAAAGCAGTCGTCTATACTGCAAAGATTGGCATGTGGCAGATAACAAACACAATCAGTATGCAGTGTGGACACCGCTGTATTTTACAAACAGACATGATGGAGATCACTGCAAACAAGCCATTAGTGAGAATATTAGTTACCCTTGAGCTCCATTTCAGTGCAATTAATGTCTCACTGATCTTGTCTGGCTTATTAGATCTGATTAATTTGTAAGTTGATTTATAATTGAACTCAATTTACAACAGTCATTTCATTTTCAGTGATTGAGACTGACTTTTTAAAACTTTTCCCGTACAATATGATGTTGAATGTTTCTTTATAAATGGTCAATTTATGCATTTGATTCTTACCTTCATTACCTTCTTGTATGCACCAATGTATGTTGGAAATGTCTTTATTTATGTAAAGGAAAACATAAAGGTTCAGGCACCAGGTGACAAATCAAAACATGAAAATATAATGGAATAAAATGCAGTCAGGCTCTCAGGGCTACGGGTCTCGCTTTCAAACATTTATTCCCCTTCTCTCATTTAATGTTTCCTCTGCTGAGTCAAACCTCATGTCGGCATGATTCATACTTTTCTCCTCTTTCATGTCTTTTGTTTGGGGAAAACAACTCTTAAAAGTGCATGTGCCTCTTGTTAACATCAATGATGCATTCATCAATTAATTAATCAACCCCTGGACTTGACTCAGATGTGTCACACCCGGTCTAGAGGACCTGAGCGCAGCATAACAATGAGTCTCCCTCTCTCCCAATAATGACCACAGTGCCTCACTGTACAGTCCACAATATGTATTTATTTTGAACAGTTCGCAGTAGCAGTAAGTGTCAGGGTGAGCCTGGCCCGAAACAAACAAATCTATCCGTACGACTATTATAACTTACCTATCCCCAAAATAAACAAAAGAAAATACAGATAAACAGGAGGGAACAAGATTGACAAAAAGGGCTTGTCACCCCTACAACTACCCGGACTGCCTTGAGGCTACATTTTACGCATGGACAATCTGATCGGTACATCCTCCCACCCCCCACACTAAGGATCAGCGACCCCCGCGGCAGTGCAGCACGGCCTGGTTGGGAGCTGGAGAGAAAAGAAAGAGAGCACCAGGCTCCACAGGTTCTTTCTTAACTCAGGCCTAATCAGTCCCCCAGTCCAATCATCTGCAACGTAACAGGTCAAAATCACAGACACAATGTAAACAGCACCACCCTCAGGCAGGGAGGTGAACAGCATTCCTGTTCATCATCTTATCTTATGACGCTGTGACCATGTATTTCAGAAAGAATTCCCCTCATGTTCATTTCCCATATGTATGTTCTGAGAAGTCGTAATCATTTTGAGGAAAAAAGTAATGTGACAATTAGTTTAAAGTCATAATATTCAAGGAAAAAGTAGCAATATTCCAATAATAAATGTGTAATTTCCTGAATTTGTGAATTTTGTATTCAAATTAATAGTTTGAATTATTTAGCAAGAAATGTTTATCAAATTTAATGTGATTATAATATTTATATTTTGGATGTTTGAAAGCAAAAGCTTATCTGGACAGGCATTGCCCCCCCCCCCCGTGCCGCCAGCACCCCATGTGATGAAACTCTTCTAAAGGTCACACACCTATGTGAGCGACATTCTGTACTGTGTGGGAAACCTTTCCCTCCTATCTCTGCAAAGGTTTTTGCTCTCCAGCCCTGATGCTTCACTGAAACCCCAATGAGTCACAGGCTTTGTGTCCCACATTCTCCCTTTGGTCCTCTGTCCCTTTTACAGCTCTGCTTGAAGAGGTCAGCGACAGGAATACAGTGTTTCTCTCTGGCTCTCTGACAGTTGCACTTTTTTTTGTCCTTAGCTCAGGGCTTAGTTTGGTCTGTGAGCCCAGACCAAAAAAATAATAATAATAAAAAAAAAGAAAGGTTAGGGAAGGAAAAAATGGAAGAAAAACACAAACAACCGAATGTTGCCAGAGGTGACAGAATTTGGCAGATTGTTAAGTAAAAAATGTGGGCCTGCTTTGTGGAGCTGAAACATCTGGTTGATTAAGAGATTAGTCAATTGACAGAAAATGAATCAAAGACTACTTTGGCAGTCAATCGTTAAAGTAAAAAAGTTATAGTTCCAGCTTCTTAATGTTTTTCATCACCTCAGGCAGTGGTTCTCAACCGTTGCAAAGACATTCATAGCTCATAACCTGTCATCACATCAACATCTCCCACAGATATGCTCTGATGAATAAATGTGAATAAATAAGGCTCTGTTCATGGTGACAGTTTAGTTTCAAGGTGCTCCAGACTCTGTGGATTTTAGATGTGTTCCGTGACCTTTTTCTCTCCTCCTGACGTGCTGGAAATTCCCCGTCAGAAACAATGTTATTTTATCCTGTATCCACAACCACCTGGAGAACCACTGGTCTAATGTTAACTATACCGACAATTTAGGGGCTTTGGGATCTGAAAAAATCAGCTTTTTGAAGAGCAACTCTCAGCCTGCAAACATGTACCTTTAACACTCCCACTATCTATGTAGCACTGTGCGATATGCAAACAATAGCACTGTGATAAAGCAATCAGAAATAGATTTTGTACATCTGGATAGGCTGATTTTGCTTCTGAGGACAGTGTCTTTCTATGTGATTGGATTACGTCTGTCTCCATCCAGTGGCAACTGTTATTTTTACGCCCGCTTTCATTTATTTTGCTTAAATATCTATTCCAGTAGAGATTTTCTTCCTCTTCTTTTTTTCACAGGAGGCCTGGTCAAGATTGTGTCAACACTTTCAGATGCAGAAACAATAAAAACATTTCAAAATATGGAGGAAGAAATCAAGCATTGATGAATAAATTGGGCGAGTGAAGAGATAAGAAAGGGTTGGGGTGACAAAAAAAAAAAGTGCAGTCTAAACATTGTTTGTTTGCAATAGATCCGTGGTACATTGTCGTGAAATATCATCTTTCTCATCTCAAAGGGGCCAAAATATGAAGACAAGCATGAACATATGCATGTTCATTTGCTGCTCACGATCGTCTGAGCCTGAGCCTCTCTGGAACGATGGTCCGTCTATGTTACACCCAGCATTTGAAAAAAGAGCTGACCGATAATTCCCCTCAAAACACAAATCACCTTCACAGCTCTCACAGAGAATTGTGTTTCTGAATTATTCATTACTGCATTGCTCCACGGAGAGCGCCAGAGTACTCTTTGACACGTCTCTTTGCCCATGCTTTTAAGTCAAAGTCACCTCGTAAAATGCATTTAGATGTTACAATGATAGCCTTTTTAATCACCGTCACCCTTCAGTTGTGGTTTCTCATTGACTTACAGGATAAACCAGATAGTGAGCGTTTAGCATGCTGTAACACATCCTCTGGCAGCTGTTGGGACACGTTGCCTTTAGTCAGAAGTCTCAACAGAATTCTAATTTGGCTGCTAACAAAGGTGATTGATTTTTTTGTTGTCAGCTTGTTAGCCAGTAAAGTTCTTGTTGCAAACCCTTGATGGCTGCATGTCCTATAGAAGTTATGAGAGCTTAAAGTGATAGTTTGCATTATTTGAAGTGGGCTTGGATGAGGTGCTTATCCATAGTCAGTTTCTTACCTACAGTAGTAGCATTGCACTGATGTGGACAGGGGGAGCACCTAAGGCAGCCCTTTCTGATGGGGGACTGAAGCCGTTATCAATGCTGCCCCTTTATGTGTCTTGGGCCTCACTTTACAAAAGTTGCTCTGATGATGTTAGAGGACAAAAAGTCTGTATAAATAAATGTCCTTGATATTATTATATATTGATGTTATTTTCCACTTTCACAGAGTTACATATTTAAATCAACTTCAGTAGTGATCAAAACTACCAAATCAATTTCAGAATTTTAACCCCTCAAATGGTCGGTTGTCCGGTCTGGGACTTTAACCCTTTCAATGTGTTTTTGCAGTTCATGGAAAATATTTCCAACCTTTTTGGTTGTCTTATTCAGCTTTCGCTTGTATTTAGATCCACCCTCTCCTGTCAGTTCTGGTTGCAAAAAAAACAAGATGGTGACAGTCAAAAACCAAGATGGCGACGGCCAAAATGCCTAACCCAAGGCTTCAAAACCGCAGTCCAAAAACCAACGGATGACGTCAAGATGACGACGTCCACTTCTTGAATACAGTGAATACATGACTCAAACCCAACATTCTACTGCTCTATATGCACTCTGCATCATTTTAGACACATCTCTCCAAAATACAGCCTGGCATATTTGGTACTTTTGGTGGATTTGATACAATTTTGGGTTCACAGCATGAGGTTGTACTGACGAGGTTTAAGAGGTTTACTTATTTATTTAATTGCCTCAACAACCTTTGGATTACACTTATAGAAGACAATGCCTCATTGTTGTCATTTTAAATGTGATGTAATCATTAAGTACTACATTCACAAACCTTCCACATCGCAGACATGTGAAGAATCATGTAAGTATCAGGAGATAGAGCTGCACTATTTCTTGATAAATAAATCATTATCCATCTCTGTGGGTGGACGCCAGTACACATGCCATGGTGGGATGCAGACTCTGCTGTTGAAAAACGTCAGCTAGTCACACCTTGTCAGGCTGCACCTGTCTTGGCTAATAATGACATGAATAAAGTCAGTTTGAAACAGTAAACTGGAAGTTATGCATTTTACACTGTGGTTGCCATCATGTTACAGACTCAAATCAAGCATCAGCCTGTCACTAGCTTGAAGAAGTTTTTTTTTTTAGGTTTCGTGACGTCTTATTCAATGAAGGGGGCCTGACAACCCTCCACAACAACTCTGCTGTCGAGTGCTCCACGCTGCTGCAGGTGTTGATAACATTTAAAGCTACAGATTTCAGATTGAAGAGAATCTGACAGCAGTTTGTCTGACGGATTCAAAGTACGAATGATCTCTAACTTTTACATTTCCCTTCCAAACGTAAAAAGCTTGGAATGTAATAAGAATTGCTGTCAAGGAAACAAACATGCACTATTACAGCAACCTTACGTCAACTCTGCACGATGCAAGATGCAGGATCTAGAGCTGCAATGCCCTGATCCCAATACTCCAAGACCCGAGGGTTATAATGTATGCGACGAGGGCTAAGAAGTGAACATGGGGAGTTAGAGCTGAGGTAAGAAGTAGAAAGAGATGTGCCAGAAAAGAAAGCAGAGAAAAAAGACAGAGGAGGTGATGTGGTTCACTGGGGAACACAAGGAAGTTCTTGCTGTGAGTGTTTAAGAGTGTGAGTGGGTCTGAAAACTGAAGAAAATGTTACAGTACAGCTGTGGGGACAGGAAGTGGGCCAGCTGTGACCCCAGAGGCCAGTAATTGCAAACTGTTGTTGAGAACAAAAATGGCCACTGGTCCATGCCGAGGCACTTGAAGCAAGCCTTGTGAATTTCCACACCCCACAATGAGGCCAGGACATGACGGGCACTGATGTGGTTCTTGAAGCGGCGACTCCAAACGGGGGAGTCCGATAGGCAGTCAGCGCACAAAGCGGGGTTCGCCAAAGAGAAACAGAATGGCACTTGATTAGCTGGCTACACTTCCGCAAATTCAGTGGGCGATTGCGTGCTTGTGATTGGAGGAGTCCAGTAGAGGGCGGGGCCTGTCGGAGTAGGAACTGTGGACTGCTGGGCAATTTGATGTGAAGAAAAAAAAAACATTTAAGACATTTGCTCTTAATTTATTGAGAAACAGACTCCATACTTTTTTAGTTTCTAACAATTGTTCTCTCTCTTTCCTAGATGACAAGAACCCGTGTCACCTAGCCGAAGCTCCTGGTCCCTGTCGAGGGCTGGTGACACGCTACTTTTTTGACAGCCAAAGTCAGCATTGCAAACATTTCTTTTACGGCGGCTGCTTCGGCAATGCCAACAATTTCAGGAGCATGTCCGAGTGCCAGGCGAAATGTCAGAACCCAGGTAGGCCAGGTTGAACACAGCTGCTGCACAAACAAATGCAAACTCATTTCAGAGCGGTTACATAACCAAATGAGTTCTACCTCAGAAAATTTACTTTTGGATGAATTATTTAGCTGACCGTGAAATCACATTTCACCTTGATTTTGCATTTAAGTCCTTTGAAAGTGACCAAAGCACACCCAATTATGCTAGACTTAGGCCCGACTTAAAGTCATTTAGAGATTGCAATTATCAAAGAATATAACGAGAGAGTCGTTCGACTGTGATCAGTGTACAGAAAATCCATTGGAAAAGCTTCTTTTTTTATGGATAACAATTTCAGATGGAGGACTTTGTCTGGTTTCATTAGTTTTTCCAGACCAACACCCTCTCTGGTCTGATGCTAATGAAATTAAACTTATTTGAATTACGATTGATCGCTGGGATTTAATGCGATCTGTTCTAAATATAGGCATGAATTCATTAGATTTACGTTGGCCATGGAGACACACCGTCTCAGTTGGTACTTTTTCTTTTTTTCTTTTGTCAATATAGCAAAGCCCACCAAGGCACCAGAACTGCACACACTGTCTGCCAGAAAATCCGGTGTTGTGCAGCCAACCATGTTAACTGGTAAGACCAAATACATCACACTTGAAGTATAATGTGTTTAAGTTTTGTTGCTTTTTGTAATTATCAAAAAAAAAAGGCAACCTGTAAGACATTCAAAAAACTCCATCAACCCCGAATCACTGGGTTTGTGTTGAACCATCTCAAACCCTTTACAATACTTATTTGGTTTATGTGTAATTCAGGTTTGAAGACTGGTTCAACATTTATGGAATACATTCTTTTCCTTAAATGGAGATAAGAAGATTGACACTACTCCCATAGCATCGAGCAAATGCTAGGAGGCCGTTAGCCTAGCTTAGCATAAAAACAAAGTGAAAGGACATTTTACTATCAGTTAAACTTAAAAGACAAAAACGATGGAACAGATAACACCGGGTATTTTACAATCTTTTACATTGGATGGCTGTTTAGGGCCGCAGGTTTTTACCTGGCACTGCTGCGCCATGTCCGACACAGGTCACTAACATCATCAGGTGCTCTATTAACATTGGGTTTGAATCCGAAATGACCAAACAGGTGATTTTGCTTTTCGCTTTGACACCAAATCCTCAAACATAGTCTTTGTTAGTTGTTTGTGAGCCTCAGAGGCACTTGTTTGGCAGATTTTTGAGCTTCAGAGAGAGCCAGGCTAGCTGTTTCCCCCGCTTCCAGTCTTTAAGCCAAGATAAGCCAGTCAACCCCCGGTTCTAGTTCTGTCCTTAAGACATAAGAGTCGTAGCGATCCCAAATTAAAATGACTGATCTCTTGATGTGCGTGTGTGTTTTTTTTTTCAGAGGAATTGATTGAACCTCAGGTGCAAGCAAATGACACTAATCAAGAGCCAAAAGGTAAGAAAGTATGACTCCAAATGTCAATATAATGTTAATGGCCCCAACCCCTAACATGGTCGGTTGATGCGTTACAAGCTAGCTTACAGCTAATGGCGGTACAATTGCTACATTGCTAATTGTGGCGGTTAAACGGAAACTGCACAAACTGTTCTGCGTCATGGCGTGAGGCAAACATTTGCTTTTTTTTGTTGTCTGAACACACGTTAAGAAGGAAAACATTTTTCAGTTTGAAGAACATCAGATATTAGCCGATTGTGTTGTTGATTTCAGTTTTTAGTCCAGTGACCTTTTTAGTGCAGACACCAAGGCCCAAAGCCACAGTGCAGTGTTAATTCATTACAGAAATCCCAGGGCACCAGACATTTGGGATAGATTAACTTGAGTCATAATCACATCAATCATCCTGTCTTGAGAGTAGCAACCAGTCCATGCTGAATTCTGAGTTATGCTTAAACCTCAATGTAAGCTAATTTAGTTCATTCATTAAACCCTTGTGGGCTGCCAATAACTTAACTGTAATAAAATGAAATGAAAACTCAAGGTGCAGCGATGCATAGATGGTAGACAGCTTGCAAAATTGCTTCTGCTGTCCAAGGCAAATGGCAGAAACAGAGAGCATCGGTGTCTCCATTTGTCATGTATTCCCACTTACTAATTCACTGTGTATTATGATTGAGGGAGCATACATCACGGGTGTCGTGTTCCAAGGCTCTTTTGTGCCACAGCAGGAGACCCTGGCCTGCTTCCCTCAGCTCATTCAAAGAGTTATCATTATAAGAATCCAATTTCCGTCTTGTCAGAAAATGTTGAGAGGGACAGATTCAGGATAATTTAGCCTCAATAGCATCGCCTCCTTATCAATCAATTTTCGTTATTCCTTCGATGAGATCACAAAACGATCACTCGGAAGCAATGCTGGCATGACGGTAAAGCCCCTTAAAGTAACAATGAATTATTCAGATCTTAAATCAGACAGATTTAGAGGATAATCTTTGCTAATGATTCATGTCAACATTTGTGCTTTTACTACTGCATTGAAATGGGGCCTTTGCATTTCAAAGTCATAAAAGTTGCACAATTAGCAGAATGGAATTGGCATACATCTTGAGTATGGTGTCATTCTGCCAAGCATATACATGCGATGTTGAAACCAAAGACTGCCATCTTGTGGTTATAAAGTGATGTACACCTTAAGTGGCATTGGGAGAAGTGGAATTGTAGACTTTTGTGTCTGAATAAAATAAAATAAAAATGAATTGATTCAACCGTGCAATGTGGGCAACAGAGGGAAGTACGAGTTGGCTGTTTTAAGCTTGCAGCTCTCTGTCTCTCTCTCAGAATTCAGGGATTTATTCCGAAAATAGTAAATCAGACTCCAGAAGTTAACGGGGCCACGGCCCCTGTTGGCCCCGCTTCCGCGGTGCTACGACTGAACCAAATAATGGGGCTATCTTTTGTCAATGTGTGCATATTTTTTCTTTTAGTTCAGGTTTGAGCAAAAATGTTTGAGACATGGTACACAATGTTGAGTAAAACATAATTTAAGATTTTTGTTTTCTGATTTAATAATTCTGAAACTGAATAAAAGAGCAATATAAGGAGATTTCTTCTTGTATTACATATGTCATAATGTCCCATGCTTTGCTACTATTGATGTTAATAATATAAAAAATGTTGGACAACTTGCTCACGTTTTATCCAGTCCTCAAAAGCTCAAATTTTTCCAATTGAACGCCAACAAATGAAGTCATAGTGATGAGATAGTTGTTTGCCTATGAAAACCAATGTCCTTTCAGTTGAGGTAAAGACCTCTCATGGGTGCTGAAAGAACATTCCTGTGTTTCTCACCATGAAGAAAGCTGGAGAAGAGATCAGAGAGGATAGCTTACACAGCACTGTGGAGTCAATATAACTTTTTCAAATCTGTCCATTTAAGGATAAGAGCCTGCAGACACTGGACACAATTATACTTTTGTACTTTTCTCCAAACCAAAGGATACATTGACTTTCAACGTTTTTGAACCAAAAATACTTTTCATAATCTTTGTTACGTAGCAACAGCTGTAAACTCAAAGTTTGGTTTTGGTTTCACACGGGACACAAACAGCTGTCTACTGGGTGAAAGTCCTGCGTTTGTACAATGCCAATTAAAAGCAGTTAAAAGCTACGAGAAAGTTGATGAAAAGCAAACAGGCATGGTTCTTCTTCAGGAGCTCCACCCCCTTAGCTGACCCTGTAACACTGCTGGAATGGATCCAAGAGATCCAAATACACCATGATATAACATTTAATGGATAATATATGACATATATATCATTTGAAAAATGAAAATAATTGTTCGTTATCGCCCCAATGTACTCTCTGGCTCTCAACTTCTGTTCCACAGCCTTGAACCCCTTCGAGCTGTGCTCCAGTCCCGTGGACAGGGGGACGTGTCAAGGTGCAGAGAAGAGGTTTGCATTCAACCCCAAGACCAAGAGATGCCAGATGTTTCACTACAGCGGCTGCGGGGGAAACGAGAACAACTTCACACAGCGGAAAGACTGCATCAGCAAGTGCAAGCGTAGGAATATTTTATTTATTTTCAATGCACTTTGAATTCATTACTGAGTATTGTTTCATAGTATAAAGTACATGTACTGGCTGTAAGCATAGTACGTATAGGTTTTTCACTGTGAGATATTCACAATACTTAACGATGAAATGAATATTGTATAATGTGGCCGTGTTCTGTTGCAGCTCATGGGAAGAGGATGATCCGAATAAGGAAGAAAAACATAAACAACATTGCCAACCGCTCGGTCTGAACACTCGGCTCTGCATCACATCCTGCACTACTGTGGAGCCACCTTTATTTATGTCCATATGTTATGTTCAGCTACACTCATATCTATTGTTTTGTAGTGCTGCGGTACTTGTATAAATGGGATTTAGTGTATGTGATTTACCTTTGTAGTGACTGGATGCAATTATCATCCTTATCCACATTATTATCCAATATCACATTGACAAAAAACACATTTGTTTTGCTGATAGTAGCAGCTCTCCACACCGACGCTCTCTGTGTCGATGCTTTTGTATGAATAATATATTATGCTTTTTATTTGTTCCAGGGCTCTGTTATTATCACACTGATATAAACATGTCACTGTAAATTTATGGGGAAACATTAAAGCAATATTTATTTTCAGTAACAAAATGAATACTTCCAGCGCTACACAGTAACTTGCTTCTCCACAAGAGTTCGCTAAGATGCTTCTCCACAAGAGTTTTAGTATAGCTCCACTTCTGTTAATCAATGTGAACAACAGCATTAGCAGATTAAACTGGTGGCAATCCTCATCGACCACAACAGTACGCAGAATGATCTCGAGAAACCACATTAATCAAGATGACCATGTCACAGCCATAAATCAATGTGAACAAGGTAATGACTGTTTTTCTTTTGTCGGATTAAACATGAACACCTTTTGTTTTTTATTCTTTTTAATCAATTGTATGCAGTTCAGTAAATCACTGTTGCAGTCCTGCTGGCGTTGTTGGTAAGGAGAACCAGGGAGGGGCAGTGTTGCGTAAAGTACGTTTTCAAAGAGTTCGTCAGCACTCTGTTGGCTGCATAGTGTTCTCTTTACTGTATCCTTTCATCACCATGGTTGTAAAGAATTGGACTGTACGAGTTTGTATAATAAACTTTGACGATTTTCTCTTTCCTCTGGTTCTTTGTCTGATTTATTTCCCACCTGTCTGTTTGTATGTAAGTACAACATGTTTAACATTACAAACAAGAAAGCTCAACAAAACATTAACATAGCATGCTAATATAGATCCCATAGCTTTTTTCACATGAGGAAAAATTGTGTATGAAAATGCAATAACTATACTTTTAATGTGTTGGATCTTTATTGATAATTGATTTGTTAAAAAAAAAGGATTCTGCAATTATTTTTTATCAGTTTCAAACAATACCTTGAAAGTCAATTTAAAGTCATTAAATGAAACCTGATCTTTAAACTTAACTTTGCTGGCCTCCCTTCTGGGCTGTAGTTGCCACCGAGGTCACATCCTGTGTATTTTTTTGTCAGGGAATCTGAGAGGCTCATACAATCAACACGATATTTGTCGTTTATTTTAAAAGCTGATTCTAGTTTTTTTGAACTATTGCAATGGCATCAATCTTCCTGACAATTCTTTACTTCTGAGTATATTGCACATTGTCCTTTTTTACATACAATCAAATTAATGAATGAAAAAATACTTCAAACCAAACTCCAAAAAAACGTTGCCAGTGAGGACATTGAAGTCTTGTCTTGTGTATTTGTTTCCAGTGAATTTGAGCGGTTAAGCACATTAACACTTTCATTTTATGGGCTGATTCCATTATTTTCATTTATTATTACAATTAATTATTTTTATAATGGAATTTCAATAATGGAATTATTCCATTAATTCCATTATTGATAAACATCTTTTATTTTATGGGCTGATTCCATTATTTTAGATCCTCAGAATTACTTCTGTCCACTACATAGGCTACATGTAAAAAGTAATCGATTCAGTGATTCGCCATCATTCAATCCCAATGTCGTTCCGTTTTTAATGTTTGGAAATAACATTCACAACTGACACCCAATATTATTGGAACGGTTAAGTTAAAGCTGCACCAGCACAGTCCACTCGCAGGTCTGTGTTAGCTCCTGCACTGCCACTGATCCCAGGTCCTCGGCTGCAGACTCCGGTGTGATGTAACAGGAAGTGGTGGTTCAGCCTTCCAACGTCAACCTGACAGCCGCCTCGTCTGCGCTCATTGAGCGCCGGAGATCCGCAGCGTTTGGTGCTCTGCGCCCAAGACAGAAGACACAAGCCTTGAGAGAGTCTATTCCAGCGCTGCTGTTGGATTTTTAATTCTCCGGTAGGACTCGCCGAAACGAGAATTGTGTGCGATGCGCTGTGTTTACTTTCATGTTTCCATTTGAGCTCGGCGGTAACGTTGGAGCGGATTTAACGCAGAGTTGACAGTGCATGCAATTTATAAATCGCTGTGTGTGTGTGTGTGTGTAGGTCATTTAACTGTATATCTGCATGGATTAGGCTCGAGGCATGTGCATTGACAGAATATTGCTGTGGTGTCCTCAATCCACTAGAAACGTTGGAACAGCAGCGCGAGCGTCAGTAACCGGGTCCAGTTAAGCTCCGATGCCCTTTTATCAAGAGCTGCGCGTGAGAACGACAGATGTGATGGGAGAATATAGTGAAACAGCGGTCATTTATTTTGTGGGGGTTGTGGACGCCATCCAAGCGCGTCGTGCGTGATCACGTATATGACATATAATGCATAGTGCCATTATGAAAAAATAAGATATTCCGAGCTACCCGTATCTGCTTTGTGGAGCTTTTTTATGCCCAACATGTGTCTGATTGTACGTCGAGTGATGTATAGGGGGTTTACGCACGCGGACACTGTAGCTTACAGTAGTTTATTTATGGTAACGCGTAAAAGCTGTTTAAAGTACGCAACCGCTCTGATTCCATTGGCACTATTAACACTATTGGCACATAAACTCAAATGATCAGTTTGAATATCGGCTTGCATGCGTGCCTGACTCGGCCATACAGCCAAGGATTGCTCCTGTACAATCATAGACTTGGGATTCATTCAGTAGATTTAGTAATCAATATTAAGGGATGACACACCCGCGCAGCCTTTTTCTGATTGTTTGAACAGGAATACGTAGGCGATTCAGCTCCATTCATCAACGGGGGGCTTTGATGTCAGCGGTGGCCAGTGGTTGATATATCATCTGCATGGTTACATCAGCAGCATATTTGGACATGCTGGAAGTTTGTGGGCTGGACAGTAAAAAATAAATAAAAAGAGAAGGATGATGGTGATGTGTAGGAGGAGGATATGATGACGTTGGTCACCACTGCGCTGATGAAAGATGCACTGGAGTGCCTACAAGGGAGGTGGCAGAGCATGCAGGGGCAGATTGGTTGTTCACAGCCAAGTTTGTGGACGCCAGTGAACTTTTTTTTCTCTGTCAACAGGTCAAATGTGATATTGCTGCAAACTGACCAGCAGACTTCTCGTGGGTTTTGCAATAGCATAGAGGCAGTGTTCCCAAATGGTGTCGTTTGATGAAGCGCTTCTGTATTGATGAATGGGAGAACGGCAATTATCAAAAATCAGATTAATCCAGTCAACATGAGCTGGTTGTATACACTGCTTTGCCTTTTAAAAGTTTAAAGTTTCAAAGTGTTAACCCACCAAGAAGTAAAGCCCCCCGCCCCTAACAAAACAAAAAACAAGCGAAGAAGTGGTAAGATGGAACCACTACGATAAGGAAAGTTTGGTTGAAACTTTCACTGTCACTGTTATTTTTTAAGAGTTTAACTTTTAAAAACCTCCAGTGTGCTCATCTGCTTCTGCGGGACTGTGTGGGTGTGGGTCGGATTTGATTGACAGTAGCCGTAGCTTCAAAGCGGAACGGCCACACAAATGTCATTGTATCTTCATTCAATTTTGATCTTCAAACTAGTGGGAAGAAAACAGCAGAGACACAAGTCCAGAAGTCTCCCATCGGGACTTTGGCAGATTTATTTTTGCGCTCGAGTGGAAAACCGTCACTCATAGCGAGACGCTGGTTGAGAAAATAGGTTTCGAGGACCTTTTTTAAAGCGAAGCAGCGTCTAACTGTTACCTCCATCACTAGTGGAATATGTGAACGAGTCGCGAGCCGTTTAATCAGAGGCTTGAAGAAATAAAATGATCCAGCCATTCACAAGAAAACAATACTGATGTTACAGGAAAGTCTGAAAAAATCATAAAAATGTTGTGCATCAAATATATGTTGTTTTTTTTCTGCTTTCCCAGTCTGGTGAAGCATTGCATGGCCCCTCATCACAGTATGTCGCCACTGCATGTCAGGGAGCACTACTATACAGCTTTACTTCTCTCAATGCAAAATGAATGTCCTGCTTCTCTGACACAAAATGTTGCCAGTGAATAGCTGTAAAACATTTCATATGAATTATTACGCTTGATTGCAATTTATGAATTATTAAAGGACACATGTTCAGGAATGCCAAAACACTTAGCTTAGTGTTTGTTTGTTTTTATTCACTGTCCATGCATGCCAGCCAGTCAGGACACTTTGGACAGCGGACGCGTCAAAGCTGCCAGTTGGCAGCGCCGTCAGATGAGTCCGAGAGGCCTCTTTGCTCTGGAGTCCTCCAATCGCCCTGGCCTACACTGAATACATGAGCTGATTGTGCAGTGAGAATGTCATGCAACCCGACAGACTACAACCCCCAAACCGTCATGCCGTGTATTTATTGCCCGAGTCCAGAAAACAGCTATTAAATGTAAAGGTCTCGGCCACATAGCTCCCAAAGCCCTTTGCCCATCTCCATGGTACGGTGGCTCTCTTCCCTACAGCGATGGCATTTGGGAGGTTGTGCCAGTGGAATCTCATTCACAATGTATCTGACACAGGAGCTGTGTGGGGCATCGGGGTTGAATTTAGTATTCCTTTTTGCAGTCAATCAGCAAAGGGGTTGGTTTTCTTTCCACCTTCCATTTAGGAGGAGTTGTTGTGATAATGGCTGGGAGTTTGCAGTGATTGCGTGTGCTGCGCGTGTTTAACTGATGCTATTATGAGGGGTATAAAAACACTACTGGCAGCCAACTCCGATGAGTGCAAAGGCCGCTGGATTCACAGTCGCAAGAGTAATGACGGTTCTCCTAACACGTAACCCCTCATGAATCACCATGGCACACTGGACTTCTGCAGCCTGCATCGTATTGATTTGCCTCCCATGTTCCCTGGGGACACTGTAAGAGCTCTCGCATGTGAATGCCAATTCCAGCGTCTTTTATTGTCCCTTTAAACTTCTTCAAGTTTCAAGTCTTCATTGTGTTTTTGTTTTTTTCAGCCCGGATCAAATCAGCGGCCCGAGTATAGAGCATATGTTTTTTTTCTTTTCCGGTCTGCTTACCTCAGGCCGAAGATATCGCATTACATGAAAGCACAATGATGCACATATGCACCAGTCTCAGAGCGCTCTCCTCGGGTTCTGGATTCAGTTTCGGGGATGTGAAACCTTTTGAAGTAATTCTTCCGCTCATACATTATGGAGGGTCTTTTTTTTTCCTCTCCGGTTTAATTTCAGCTCACAAAGTGCCCGATGAGAACTGTCATGGGCTAATGTCTTCAGAAGCAGCATCGGGGGAGCTTTCTCTGTGTGCAGTGGCTGGCAGTGCTTTGTGGACGATAGAGGACGGTGGAAAGAGGCGGTGTGGTTTCTAAGCGTGTATCGTGCTTGTGTGAGGTAAACAGTCGGTGACACAGGCTTCCTGATTTATTGGCTGGCAGGGGGCTTCTGGCATGTACAGAATAGAGGAAACGGCCCCTAGGAAGCTCTGTGTCTCTCGGTTTGCCTTCCAAAAGTGACCCTGCAGAACTGTATTGCTGTCGCGTTATGTGCACATGTTGCTGTTTGAATTCTCCCTGCCAGAAAGGTACTGAGGAGTATTCGCAAACTAGTGAAGCTCCTCTTTTTGGTTCTTGCAACGCAAATACGTTTTTGTTACCAGCCAGTATACACTGCTCTCTTTCTCCTTGTATTTTCTGCTGCTGTGAGCAAATGTCTGCAGCAGACATTTCTGTTGGATCCCCAATTAGCTAACTTACTCTGCTGTGAAAATGTGACGATTATTATTGTCAAAGTCGGGCTGCAGTAAGCTGTGCCAAACGACTTAGCAGTTAATTGGTTTATAAAAGTCCCAAATGAGTTTGTTGAAAACCACAGTCCATGCTCTTTATACTGGTCGTTATCCCAACTCATAGAGTGAGCTGGATTAATACTCAATTGTGACTGCCTTGGGGTTATTTTAGGGTTAAGGTTATTTTTGGAAATTCCCAAGCTTGTAATACAATATATCAAATTTGTTTTTGAATACGTTGTCATTGCACTCATTTGAACAGCAGGTAGGGGGCCTACATTAGCTTTTTAAAGTCCTTCCAAAATTACATATTTTGTTTCTGCTCAAACTTACCCCTCTACTCTGTAAATCAAACCTCTCCTTGGAAAAAGTCAGTTTTGGAGTCCTATCATTGGCACACAGTAGACCAACGGTGTACCTACACAGGAGACTTGTCAGTTGTCCGCCTCACGCCCGTCTAATGGAAAGATACGCTCTTATCTTCAGTTCAGCTGTCTACTCGGGCTTTGCAACGGTTTCTGTCACCCTTTACCCGGCCCAAAGCTGCTAGCACTAATGCCACCTTTCCAGGCTAGTTGGCTAATTAGCAAGTGTGCTGCAGCATGTTAAACAGACCTGTAAATGTTATTTTTGGTCAGTTCACAGTGGTGTGGTCCTTCCTCATCAGAACCATTAGAACTGCATTAATGTCTTTGTGTGGCCTGTTAGCTGCAGCATCAGTTGGTTTGCTTTATGTCTACATTACCTTGCCGGAGCTCAGCCTGCCAGTTGTTGTCAATCAAATACAGACACTTTCCTTCAGTAACTGACAAGAGAAGAAAATAAGTAAGTTTATAAATGTTAACAAAAAGGGAATGACTTACTTACTCGTACATCTAAGCTTTTCGAGCTATTCAATAATTATGATTCTGTTTCATATTCTTACCTAACCACAAGCCCACCTGCAAAAATTTCTGTTTTTTAATCGGCCTTGTTTCCGTGTTATGGCTGATACTGTATTGTGACATAGGTGGTTATTATCAACAGTTTTCCCAACTCAGATTTTTCAAATAACCCTCATACAATAATCCAGGCTATTTTCACAGTATCTCACTCGTGGAAGCAGTTAAATGTGTTTGTAACACAAACTCAAGGCATACAGAGCAACTTGAGCCTGTTAGTAATGATGTGAGTAGCTCCCCTGGAGGTCAAGTCTAGGGCCCACATGGAGGATATTCCTTGGGGCAGTCTTGAAACAGCATGAATCTAAGCGAGCTCCAGAGTTATTTTTGTCGTGGGAATACCAGAAGGGAACCACACACGCACACACACACACAAACAGCCTCTCACTGTTAGTTCAGACTCCAATAAATGCTAAAAGAGGTGCGATCATTCTTTGACCTCAACCTTTTCAAAGCATAAAATGTTGTTGTTTGTGTCTGTGTGTTAACAAAGCATGTCACATCTTGCCTTGGGAATTTGAGAATTCCTTTCACGAACACAGAAGGCGAGTACGGTATAGAGCTCTGGGAATGTTCAGATGGATACAATGACGCTTAACATAGGGAGGATTAGTGAGTGGTGCTTCACTAGCCTGCATAAAGGTCCCAAAGGGCATATTTCTGGGTTTATGTTTCCACGGACAGAAGGAAAAAACATTGAGCCGAAACACCGTTGATGAAACCCACTGATAGAAGGAACCATTTCCCTTCCCCAAATCAAATCTGAAAGAACATGCACACACTTTAAAGGTGCTGTATACGAGATTGTGAGCATTTCTACTGCCTCTTATTGGCTCTCAACATTGCGACGGTTGAGCCGATGTTTTGTCAGCTAACGGTGCTAACGGCGACAACAGTGCTAACAGCGACAACAGCGCAAACAACGGCAAAAGTGCTGGCAGAGCTAACTGTGTTTACCTGAGGGGGAATTTTAAGGGTGGGGGCGCTACGCCTCCACAGCGAACAACTGCGTTATCAGCTGTGTGAGCACAGTGCAGAGCGGCGGCCATGAGCTAGCCAGTGGGGCACGCTCAAATGCACTAACATGCACTACAAGCATGAGCGGATTACAACGAACACTGAAGGAGAGGGACTTCACCCTCTGCTCAGGTAGACATTGCTCAACTATATCCTTTCACAGCAAATAGTTGTGTGGTGCCGTATACTCTGAATATCAAATTCAGCACCTTTAAACTCTCAGAGCAGTTTTTTGCTGATAATCCCTTTCGGATGAATGTCAGTTCAATGACCACTAATTGCTGCAACGAACTCAGCCATCAAACTAAAATCTGTCAACAGCAATAACCAGTTAGGATGCAGGAATATCAAACAGGAAGGAACAAAAAACCAAGACAGCATAAACTGTTGTGTAAAGCCGTCAGCCTGTCAGTGCACTTAAAGCACTCTAATAAGAAAACCTAGTGACCTGTGAAACTATGGCTCCATGTAAGTGGAAAGAATCTGTGGAATTAGCCACACTTTCCCACCAGACTGTACTGTATGCCTTAAGGGAAACAGTGAGCACATGCTCAGCAGGGTAGGCTATTTTAAACACAGCCTAGAAGCCCTATAGCTGCAGCAAAACATGTGCATTCAGACCAAGGAGAATTACAAGCAGCTATGCAGGTGAAGTGCACTATGGAGCCTGGTTTACCAGTGTATTTTAATCAAGGTATTTATAGTATTTTCCCTTTGCGTAGACTACAGGCCTGTGGAATAGGATCCCTTGTCTATGGTAAGAGATCTAGTCCTCTTAACCTCCTTTAAAAGAAACCGAAGACAGCCGTGATGTTTATCTTGTTCAAATAATGATGGCATGGTATTCAGATTCAGAGGGGAAATGTAATGTTTTCTTTTGGAAATACACTTACTTGGTGAAAGCTAGATGAGAAGATCTATTTGTGCGTGTTAGTGAGCTTTATTTCTGTACATGCCACAATGAAAAAAAAATATATACCATTACAAGTTAAAGTCCTGCATTTAATAAGTTACAGAAGTAAAAGCACACAAATATTATCATCAACATACAGAAGTAGTCCATCTTTTGGTGAATTCGCCCCTAAGAGTGGTTTAAATTCTCTCATTTCACGCTCAGCAAGAAAGCAATGTGTTTATTTCCCAGAAAAAGTTATTTGCTTGGAAGCTGAATGAACAAAAATAGATATTGAGCCAATAGTTTGGCTTTACAGCGGCTCCTTTTGATTCGTTTGGATGATGGAACAGTCATGAGGTAACAGGACTCGCAGCAAGGTGCTATGTTAATACATATTCAGTTTTGAGTACATTGTTTGTGATGTTAAGCAGTCATCCTGACACAATAACAGTGTTTTTCACACTCTTCCCCGCACTGTATTTCTTGTGACTCATGTACCGACTGAAGAGCTCAGGCACTGAGTATTTGGCATCATTGGGACTTTGTTAGCCGCTCCATGATGTTTTCAAAACTGGCATTAAACTGGCATACCTCCTTTTAAAGCTCACACATACTCGACATCTAGCGCAGTATGACTCACCTGTGTTACTGCCTATTGTTTGGATGTTTGAAGGGGCAGTTTTGTGATATTTTTGCCCATCTTATGCATACTCTATGTGGTAAACCACAGCCTATAGGACGTACATGACACGTTGTACTCTGTTTAATAGGAGTACAACTTACAGCAGCCATTTTCCCCTCTTTTATTTTTTCTCATTCAGTGTTGCCCTAATTCTACCAAACATGGCAAGAACTCTTCAAGAAGCTCTCACTGTTAAATGTTGGCAAAATATTTATTAATTGGCTGATATAAATCGGTGACATGCAAGAGACTGCATAACAGTCTGGCAGTAAGATATTCAGATTAATTTGGTCAAAATGTGACCAGTCGACGATAGTTTTAAAGCTGCACTAATAGATATATTTATACTGACCATGACTCAAATGAGGTGTATTGTGAAAGGAGACACTGGTAGTGATGAATAATTGTAACCTCTGCAGTTCTTCTCAGTTTTGCGGAGTGTTTTAGTGTCTTTCAGCTCAATGTTTTGAGTCTCCGGCTTGCAAATTCTACTCTCCCCGTTGGCTTTGTGAAACGGTGGCAGCAAGACGTGGTTAAGGTTGGCGGTTAGGTTTAGGCAACAGAACAATTTTGCCATAATGGTTTGGTTTAAAATACATCCGCTTGTAACGTAACGTAAGCCACGGACATAAAGTCACGTGACTAAGTTGCGTAGCTTCACCTGAAGTAACGTTGAATGCCTGTTCCCTGAGTAAAAGTCCTGTGTTTGGACCATTCACCGCGACTCCCGTCCACCATTTAGCAGAGGTCTCACTGTGACTACTACGCCCGTTACTCCCAGCATCTAATAATGACGCGGATGGGTTCATATTAGAGCTAGTTGAAAGTCTGGTGTACAGATGCTAAAGTTTGCCTTGTGCGTCGGTGTCAAGATGCCAAGGGCCGCTGCCGGGGGTTGGTGTTTGACGCTCCTGTGAGTGCAGACCAGTGGTTTATAAAGGGACAAGAACTCCCACACATTGACTATCTGTCGTGCTATGAAAAGAACACACTATGTTCTGCACTGGAACTGAACATTGGCCCTGGGAGAAGATTGTGTGTGACAGAATCTTTGAATGTTCATAATTCCTTGGGATACTGTGCTGCATCAGCTGTCCTTTACTGTAACCATACTGCCTCAAGGGCTTGGATGACCAATGTGATTGTTTGCGTATCAAACATCTGAGCTCATCCAACAATATTAAGCACCAGCAGTGAGCCCCTCTCCTTTTCCTATTTCCCCCATGAAGTACATACTATAAATGCAGTCTTTTCCTCTTTTCAGCACTGTAGTTGTAAGTAGATCCATGTGCTTGCCCTGAGAACGCTGGCACGCTGGCAACAAGGGCGTGAAAGCAATGACATGAATACTTCGGCATCCGGGTTGTTTGAACTAGAGCGCAACCTCCCTCATGCCATGTTAAAGCAAACAGTATTGCGTGCATCAGTCAGGGCGGGTGGACTGAGGCTTTTCATGAAACAAGGAGGTCTCCTCCCTCACATCTGTGAGGGATTGTTATTGTTTTCCTCGACATCTGGTGGTGCCCTCGGTAACATGGAGGTTTGCATGAGGTTTGCTCTCATGTCCTCGGTTTGGTACGATCAGTGGCTTCGATGTTAAACTCTAAATGTGACTCATGAGAGAGATTATCTAAATGTTCAGCTGATCCCATTGTCACTTTTTTGTCATTTCAACGTATTACAGTTCTATAATACATCATTTAATTCAGGGAATTATGATACAGACGCTTTTTAATCAATGGTCATTAATGTATTAGAGCAAATCTACGTTTTAAATGTAGGTAGAAACTGAACCATTGGAAAAAGCCTTTAGTACACCAAAGCCGTGTCAAAATTTCAGGGGCTGAAATTAGTGTTGCATAAAAAAAAAAGTGTTTCCCACAAATGCCCAAGAAAGTGTAGTTTGTGGACACTCACTTGTGACCAAATCACTTCACAATACATAGCAGACAAAGTTCTATTCTTGAATTGAGTTATTAAGCCTGTGAGAAAGAAAGACAGAATGCGGTTTACTGTCCAACAAAATTCAGTTTTTACAAACTTTTTCAAACAAATCGTTGAAGAGATCTGATTTGATGCAAAATGCACATGTAGACCTTCATGCTAATAATAATACAAATGCATATGGGTATGCCTAACTGCAGGTTGGCCACAGAAAACCTGGATAGGGTCCCAAAAGGCCAAAACTGCTTTGAGCCCTGCAAGGGCTTACCCATGGGGACCTACATGGGGTTAGTGACGGTTTGGTCTCGTTGATTGAGACAGGAAGTTCTCAGAAGGGACCATGTTTCCACGATTATCTTAAAAGCTTCTCCTCCTGTTCCTTGTAATTACGTGCCCGGTATCTACTGAAGACAGCTATGGGGCCTTCTGGGAATTTCCTGTTTCATGGACCCTCTTTGGTCCACTCTATTTAAGCATCAGCTCTCATTGTGCTCACAAAATGACAGAAAACAGCGGGAGACCAAACTGGCTGGAAACTGAGTCAGTTCCTTCCTCCCTGTCCATGTCAAGACTTCCTTGTCAGGATCACGCACACATTTTTGGTTCATTTTTGTAAAACAAAGGAGATTAAATAGAGTTATAACATTTGATCACATAATCAGTAATAAATAACACATGGAACTTAATACATTGACATGCAAGGAAATCATAAGAGCATTGACAGAGTGGAGTTTAGCTTTCCATTATCTGCATCTGATTTAGAAAAAGCAAAGGAATGGAAGCACAAGCTGTTTCCCAACACATGTTCAATGCTGAGGTAACGTAGTAAGCCTAGCTGATAAAGGCACCGACTTGGGACACGTGTTGCATGTAGCGAAACTGGAGACGTCAGAGTAAATGCGTCATGATAGAGTTTCCAACATCAGGTCGACACGTAATAAATCAGTATGATGGGATGCAGCTCACATACAGAGAATGTTGAAGTATCTCATATTATAATACAACCAAAGGTACATTCTTACGTTGGCACATTTTATCCAGCGGAGCAAATTTTTCTTTTTTTCTTTTTTTTACATCCTTCAGCAGCTTCATGAATTCAAAGATATATATGTTGTGGCTATCATGCTTGGTGTTGGTTAGAATGTGACCTTCATCATCAACAAGTGCTCCAGATGAACTTAGAAGATATTATTCCCCTTCCATTCATTCACCAGCTATATGCCTAGTTTCACATCTGCTGAACGCCTGTTTCTTTTTTTTTTGAGGCAGCTACTGTTATTGACATTTCGGATTTTTTGAGATTTTTAACATGAACACATAACCTAAACAAATAATCTTGATAAGGATGTCTTAGATTCAGTATTAATATTATTTCTGAGGCAGAATTATAGAGAATTAAAGGAAAAAACCTCTACCGTGTAGTTTAGGATTGGCTATGTGTCCAAATGAACCAAAATTTAAAAACAATAATTGCAATCTTTCCATAATGGCCAAATAAACAGGTGATGTGTGATACAATGTTTGTGTATCTTACCAAAGGAATCAAGATATGAACTCTTTTATGAGGTGCAGTCTGCTTTTAGAAATACAAATGCTGTATTTATATGCATGTATAAATCTAACTGTGCTTGGAACATGACCCAGAACCAGAGGTTTCCTGACTCCCACTGTTTATCTAAATGATATAAGACTGCAGGTTATTTGAAATTAGATTCAGAGAGCAGAACTGCCCCATGCTGGGTATTTTCTTCTTCATACAACACAAGATAGTTACCCCAGTCACCAGTTTTGTGTTTGGCTTTCGTAGATTGATCAACAATATCAAGCCAGCATTGCAGTGCACGCGGCAATGTTTATTTTTGCCTTCTCGCCAGATGCTGCTCTGTGCATCATAAAGCCGGCTGGATCAGTTGGGATTGTCTTCGCTTTTGGTGAAAGGGAAAATAACTCTTCATAGTCTCATTCTTTTCTTTTTTTTTTGCGAATTGAATTGAGACAGGTGGCCTACACAAATACTATGACTGGATTATGGACCATTAAGCCTGTTTAATACGACCCTAGAATAAGAATTACCACACAATCTATATTTACTTCACAAACTCCTTCAAGAATCCGGTTCACTTCATTTGCCATAATGCAACAAATGAACAGGAATATGTCTCGGTGCAGGGCTGTTTTCGTACAGCATTGGTAACACCTACGGAAATGAATGCACTGTATTTATCCCACAAAATCAATTTGTATGTAGTCCACATAACCATGAACCGGGAAGTGTTAAGACAGCAAAAACCCACTCATGATGGGCGGTGGAGGAGGTGGATCAAACAAAACAAAAAATGTTCACCCAGGCGACCGCTATTTGTTTCCCGTGTGAAACGAGAAGTCAATGTTACATTTCTTTGTCACGTATATCCGTACTTAAGTAATGTCACTTATGTAGTTCTTTAAACCCAAACCAGTCTTTTCCTAAACCTAACTTAAGTAGTTTTGTTGCATAAACCTAACTAAGTTATTTCCTGTAAAGACAGAAGTTCATTTTGTAAAGAGTGGAAATTGTTGCTAAACATCCTAGGAGTAACTTTAGGAAGTAAATGTGACAATTACAGAGACATGGGACAAAAAAACAAAAACGGCACACTATTCTCATATTAAGTGCCTCTGCATGAAGGGTCTTCATCAGTTCTCATGGTTACTCCCCTCTCTAGTTAAGCCCGCTTCCAGCTATAGAATAGAGCAGCAGTAACGATGCTATTGCCCCTCACCAGCCTAATGGACATCTGAATGCCACTGAGTGGAACTTGGAGTATGAGGCGCCAAACATCCTGTGAGGGCAGAAGGATGTTTACAGCACAGCACATCATCCCCGCGGGGACAGTGGGAGTTGATAAGTACAGGCTGAGCTCTGGCACTGGGCGAGAAGACAGCAGCTGTTTCGCATGGATTGTTTTTCCAGGTATCTTTCTGCATGCTGGCAGATGTAGGTGATGTCAGCTCTTGTGCAAAGAGTACATGACTAACCACTTCTGCGAAACACTCTTGAGGTACTAGAGATAATAGTGGACCACCCACAGTTGTCACCGGTTTGCAGTTGGATGAAGTTTGCCCAAGCAGATCAATAATCAAGGGTTGTGCCTCTGTAGAGGTTTACTCTCTTAGCTTTGAGTTGAAATTAGCAAGGTTTTCATGAAATATATGTTTGTTTTTTATCAGGAGATAGTTTCAGGGTTTTTGGTTTTGTGGACCATCATTCATTGATCTGTTCATTCTTTTCTTTATATTTACTCCAGAACAATGCTACTGGTGGGTGCCTACTGTACATCTGCATCGTGGTAGAAAACCGTTATGGGTGACATTTTAATTACCATTAGCTTGTATGTGACTAGCTATTACAAAATGTCTGAGTTTTTATGTGATATACAACTTGAGATATTAAAATAGTATTTGACGTCAAACTACCGTCGACAATATTTGTCAATCATAGAATAGAAGATAAGTCTTTTTCCCAAAGACTTTGACATCAATTTGCAGCCAGCCAGGATTTCAGGATTTCTGCAATGCGTTCAATGAGTTGCGAAAAGTAAAGGCAACAGATCACTTTATTTTTAGACATGGGCTCTATTTATATCTATCTTTTTTTTCTCTCATAACATTTTCGTAAAAACGACAAATCTAGCTTCCGTTCTGAGAAAGACTGAATTTTTAGATTGCAGCAAATACAAGATGACTTCAACTCCTGAAACACAAGATGAAAAGGTCTTGCAGTGGCCTATATCCATTACCTTGCACCGCAGTTGGATTCGGGTGATATCATGAGGTCAGGGTGTGGTTTAGGTGTGTGTGACGCAACACCGACTGTTCGTTCAAAACATCAATGGCGACTCCTAAAGAGGTTAGTGTCAATAGCATCAGTTATATCGGTGCTGCAGAGTATTTCTGAGTTGAAAGAAAAGCAAGAAAAAAACATACATTGACATTTTTCTCGATGGAAAAGATATGTCCTCTCTTTTCTGGACTGGCTTCGGCAAGAGTTTGAGGGTTTGATTGACGAATGTTTCATCCAACACTGACTAAGTATGTTTTGAAAGTGCCTGGCCTTTTCCAAACAGTTTCCAATGAAGAACTCAGTCTTTTTTTCCATCATAAACCAGGCTTTTATGGCAGAAGTGTACAAAATGTCATGCTGGAAAGTTTTCCACCATGACAAATGGGAGGGGCCAGGTTATTTTTCTTCACTGTCGTCTTTAGTATGCATATGAACAAAAAACAAAACAAGTAATTGCCAAAAGAAAAATCTAATTTGAAACAGAGCACAACTAGCTATGACTAACGTTTGAGCAGCTATTGGAAAAGCATTCTGCAACGTGTGTTCAGTGCTGCCATCTGACAAGATATATCGTCTGTATCAGTCTGCTAATGTCTGAAAAACAGCCTTTGCCAAGAAACAGCTGGGGAACTTGTCAAAGCACAGCGCTGTGTGTATATATGTGTGTTCGCGTGCATATGTGTGACAGAGCAGCTGATCTTTCCCTGGCTGTTTCTAATTTGCACATCACCGTAATGTTTTACAATCCCACTTTCAGTAAGCCCCTCCTCCTCCTCCTCTTCTCCTCTCCCCGGGGTAATGCCGTTTTAACTCTGAGCAGACTTGAGGAGGCACTGGGCCAGTCCCTCTGGTGACAGAGCTGCAGGGAGACTTGTAAGAATCAACTGGGTCAAATCTCTCAGTGATGTGCTGCCCGACAGCCCCCTGCTTTGCCTCCATCGTCAGTGTGTTGCAAGACTGAACTGAATGTGTTCTGGCAACCAAACAATGAATATCCAAGCTTGACGCAAAGTTGAAGCTGCATCATTATTGCATAATTTGTACCTTTTTAAAAGTACTTATTTCAACTACTTTATATATAAAAGTAAGTTTTATAAACATTTTGAACCCAGTCAATCGGACACTTTTTTTTGTCTTGGTACGTTTCTGCAAACCTCTGGATTTGTCGAATATTGACGTTTCTGAACCAAAAGTGTGTTTCATGAATACACTCAGCCTCGTATTAGCTTGCAGAAACACACAATGCCACATGGTTAACACTGTGAAACGTAGTTAGGATTAGGCAACCAAACTACCTGGTAAAGCGATAGGTCGGTGTTTTGAAGTGGGGTTGTATGAGGTACTTATCCGTAGTGAGGACAGTAGACAGCAGTCGGCATGCCCCTATTTGAAGAAGCGGACAGGAGTACCAACAAGGTTGCAAAGTAATGTGATGCTGTGGATGGGGGCAGCACAAAATGTATTTTAAGCACCTGAAGGAAAAGCCCTCCTAATGAAATCAATATCAGTTTAAGTGTACTTTACATTTACAATGTTTTGCCGACCGCCGTCTACTGTAACACTGACTATGGATAAGTACCTCAGACAACCCCATGAAGCACCTTTTTAAGGTTACAAAAAAAGATCATGATAAATAACAAAAAGCCTTAATTGTTGGAATGCTGTTAAGCATTCCAACAATACTACTACTACAATACTACTGCTACGACAAATATCACTACTGCTACAACTAGTACTTATTCAAATGCTACTAATACTTATACTGCTAATAATACTTCTACTACAACTACAACAAATATCACTACCGCTGGAATTCTTTTAAGCTACAGAAACCTTTCGAATATCAAAATGTTCAGCTCTTTCAGGAGAGGTGTGATATGACTTCATATTTGTAATCTTTCAACTTTTTGAATTATTCAGCTTTTCGCAATTTTAAAAAAATTGGATATCTATTTTCAGCGATGTTTTTGAGATTCATTTCAGCTTTCAGCATTCCAACGCATTTTCAGCAGGAAATGCATTTTCTAGTTGTTGGAATGCTGTTAAGCATTCTTCCGTCGCACCTCTTCTTCTCCTTCATTTTTTAAGCTACAGAAACCATTAAACTATCAAAATGTTCAGCTCTTTCACCAGAGGGGTGCTATCACTTCATATTTCTAACCTTTAAACTTTTTGAATTATTAAGCTTTTTATTTTAATAGTCTAACTTTCTTCTCCCACCACCATTCCCACCCGCCCTAAGTGGATTTTTTTTCTCTCTTTCTCAATATTATACCACTCAACTTTCAATAACGGTCGCTCCATATAATACGCCACTTGTGCTGCGCGTCGCTCGTTGTCTTGCTCTCGCTGAATGGAAAAGTCCACCATCAGTGAATGGGTGGTTTGCAGACGCATAAGATATATAAGATGCAAACATAATTTTTTCCTCGCAACTGGGCTGACATTTTAGTCTTGGCTTTTATTTTAAATGTAAAAAAGCTCCAAACAATACCGATATCCGTTTGAAAATCCAATTCTACAGGTTTCTATACATGTTTCCAGGTTTCCAAACAATCTGGGATAGGCACATATCAGCTGGGTGTGACCAATAACTTGATAAATTGAAGTTATTGATCACACAGGATTATAACAATGCAGTTTATGGCACAAAAACAACTTGATTTCCCATCAGTTATAGAAAACAAAGGGATTAGGCCCTGCATCTTGTGAATGCTTGCCTCTTCAATGCATTTTGATAATTTCCTGTTGCAGAGTTTGTCTAGCTGTTCCATTCCACCGGATTTAATTAGACTTGAGATGTTCCAAATACAAGTCATGACCTAGTTATTTTGGGGTATGAAAGACTATTAAATTTCACTTCTGAAAGAGATGTAATCGACTCCTGAAGGCCATGTACCTACATGTATATCATCCTGAGCTCATGTTCTCTGTCGGTCTCTCCCATCCCTCCTTGTCTCTTGTTGTTTCTGCTAAAAGCAATGAACCTGTGATTTGTATGAGGTATTCTAACGATGCTTACTGCCTGTTTCTGGATAACTTGGTTGCCATTATGGAACTCTTGGCTTGTGCTGTGATACATTTATGGCAAAGGTAACGTCTAAAAAAAGCATGCTTCACTATAAGTGGCACGCAGGTCGTTGTGCCACCGTTTTGCAAAGCATATTTGAATGACCGGGGGGGGAGATATGTTTCCATTTGAATTTTGTCTCACAATTCAAATCATAGGTGAGCAAAACATTATTCCCAAATAATTCAATCGCTATTATGATGTTGTGATAATCTAGCATTGCGGCATAGTGTCAAAGAAAGTAACAACCCAAATAAACAAAACACAAAAGAGAGAGAAGGAAAGAATAGAAAGACAAGAAGCAGGTGAGGGGCAAACAGTGGTTACTGGTTCAACTCCTAGACAGGACTGGAGTCCGTCGGCGGAGCAGTCGTAGGTTGGCTACGTGGTGTTACGAATAGGAGGGAATCCAGTTAGTCTGTCGCTTCTGGATCTATTAGTAGATGATATGTGCGTCTACCTCTCTCTAATCGGTAGATTTAGAGCGAGTCCTGTGTCTAAGTTTTGGAATCTATCGATATTGGAGTTGCGTTGCCAAGACTATAGGCCAGAGGTACCTGTGAGGGTTGCATAACAGTAGTGGTAGCAGATTTACAGATTTCTTAGCACGGCTAGTGTGACTAGCTAGGCTGGTCTCTCGCTGCTCCAGCTGTTGACAGCTGAGCCTTCTCGGATGAGGTCCTGGGTTAAATCTGACTGCTACGGCAGAGGTTATGTCTTCTCTGGTTACTTCTGGTAGAGTCTATAAAGCATGCAAAGGGTTCTCTATGAGCGTGGAGCATCAGTTTACAGTCACAATGAACGTTTCAGGTCATGCAACTGTTCTGGTTGAAGTTGGATGCGTTAGCGGTTAGTGCATGTCTACAGGGTGAGTTGAAGCATGCAGTTAAACGTTAGTAGTCAATAGTAAGCTGCCATTCTGCCGGTTGGTTTCGGCACTGGCGAGATTAGAGTGTACTTCCTGTGAAGTGCATCTCTCTAAGTTTCTGTTGTCAGAGAGCCCACCCCCCTCGCGCTGTTCAAGTGGCGAGGGCGGATATCCCCACGTTACCGTCAGCACTCAGGGAAACATCGCGAACAGTTTCACTCTGGAGTGTGTCATGGCGGGCTGGTGATATCTCCCTCCCCCCACCCTCCTAATTAGAGATGGAGACAGGTCCGGCGCACAGGTCAAGTTCAGTTACCTACGGCACTGGCGACTTGACAGAACCGGGCGATGACTCGGCTGAAAGAAGGCGGTGGCTTCGTTGAACAAGCTGGAGGTGGCTCATGCTGACAGAGCAGGAGAACAAGGCTTAGTTGACGAAAGATCTTACGAGCTAGGGTGCTCGAAGGGCCTCTAAGGTTGTGGCACCCTAGAGGTGTATGCGAAAAGGTGGGGGAACACATGAGGCTCGTTTCTGACCCGGAGTCGGGTAGAGCAAGAGTGTTATGACCCCCCAGTAAGACTGAAGAATATGTATAGATATATACATAACGGGCATTGCCTTTGCGAACAAGGTCGCACAAGAAGGTTGAAGAACGAGGTGCGAGAATGGGAGTGGTCGTTTCCGGAAGTGTGCTGAGTTCTCTTCCCCCCCCCTACCATGTCGACTTGGCAGCAGGGGGAAAGGTCACTTGGCTTAGTCAGGTGGGCTGCGAGTCAGCGTTACCTGATGGGTTGCCCTTGAGGGTGTCTTTCACCCCCCTGGTTCTGTTGGTCTTTCGACCGCCAGGGTCGTCTGTTCCTCGGGGGTGACCAGGGCTCGCTAGGCCAAGTCCTCTCGTCGTCTTCCGACGCTAGGTCGGAGTCGCTCGACTGTTGGATGCCTAAGACTATGGCGGTGTCCTCATACCGATTTGTCGGCCGTCCGCGTGTCTTCCATGCAAGTTGCGCGTACTTCCTAATCTCTGGCATGGTGAGGTTACTCGTTCTGCAGTGCATAGTAACAGCGTATCTCACGTTGTCGTGGAGATTGTGCACGAATAGCGACTTGACGGCATGGTCTTCTAGACCTGGGGCGTTACGTCCTTGGAAATACGCAAATCTCAAGCGCCTGAAGTAGTCTCTCGGAGACTCTAACCTTTCCTGGGAAATGGCAAAGGCGCAGAGGGTGGCAGAAGCTGGGTCGTTGTACAAGGAGTACTCCTCCCTAAGGGCGTGACAAAGGGATGAATAGCAGTCGCGGATGCTCGGCTGGAGCGTTTCCACGAAAGCGTGGACGCTTCGCGCAGTGGTTTTCCACACTAGCTTTAGCTTTTCGCGCGATGAGGGGCGCGATAGGTCGAGGAGGCAGCGATCGATCTCCCTTAGGTAGTCATCGATGCTCGAGTCGTGATTATCGGGATTGAAGCGCTCTACGTCTTTCGCCAGAGACTCAATCTGCCGAGTACGCAGGCCTCCAAGGTTGATGGGGCCTGGGCCGTCCGAGTCGTCTGAGTCTCCATACTCACGATGGTGGTAACGACTATCATCCTCCCTCCCTGAGGGGGATGGGGTCAGTTCTTGTCGCGCGCGTGAACTGCGTGGAGGATTGCGGTCGCCTGAGGTGGTTTTGAAGCCACCTGGGCAGTCTAGGACCTGGTGTTGGTCCTCTCTCCTCCTGGTTGGGGATGTCTCTTTCAAGAAATGCAAGGTGGTTCGGGTCTCGGGGAATGAGGGAGCCGAGACCAAGAAATGACTGGGCTGAAAGGCTCGATAGGGGGTAGCAGTACCTACCGGGGTTGCTGGAACACCTTGAAGCGCTTTCAGTTTGTCATCACTCTCTGATGCTTTAGAGAGTTTTAGGTTGACCTCTCTGAGGTCACTGCGCAGGCTACTATTTTCTGACTGTAGGGCTCTACAGTCACGTGACAACTCCTGAACCTCTGTTCGGAGTGTCCAGATCTCGCGTTGCTGCTCGTCGCTCTGTGCCCGGGTTCGGGCAGCTTGCAGCTGCATTTTCTGATGGTAGATGAGCAGTATTTCGCCGGTTACGTTCTGAATCAGGCGCTCTCTGTTACCTGCTGGGTTATTTACATAAGCCACCAGCTGCTCTAATTGCTCGTCGCATAGGACAGCAGTGTATTTTGCAAAGTACTCTCTTTCCTTTGCTGTGAGTCCGAGGACATCAGCCACCGCATCTCGTAATGCGGTGTCTTCTGGAGCTACAGCTCCAGGAATGGGGATTTTCTCGTTGCTCATTCTCTCTAATGAGTGCGACTCCCAATGGTTGTTAATTCCCTAGTGTTAGAACGGAAACTTTTAGTGTTTACGGTTCTCAGTGAAATGTCTAGTTCTGTAACTTAGGATTTCTACTGTTAGATGTTCATTACTGTTAGTGTTACGGTTCATGCAGGCACACAGTGAAATGTCTAGCTCTGTGACTTACGTTTCTACTGTTGCTGCTCTGAGGTATCACTACTGCTTTGCAGCCAGAGGTGCGAAAATGCTAATGTGGTTTAGCACTTTGGGCCTGTGACAGCTGTGTGTATCTTCTTTGAGGGATTTAAGCAAGGTATTACAAATAAACGATCAAATCTACTACACAGCTGGCTGTTAGTTTTAAGAAATGAAACGAATAATTAAACCTGGAAACGAAATAAAATTTCGAGAAGGGAATTAAAGATTAAGATTAAAAATCTGGATTTAAAATCAAAAATTTAATTACAATAAGACAAGATTTTGAAGATCAAAGCCTACCTATTTTGGGAAATAAGTTTCAGGAATTTGGATCATTCAAAAGAAGAAAAAAAATAATTTTTCGAAAAAAAATATGTTTTGGAAAATTAATTATTCAAAAATAATTATGGATTAATGTGCATATATACTGTAACAAAACTGGAATAACGTAGCCTCACACGGGGCACCATTATGTTTGGATCTAAAGGAGCGTGTTTGGGTTATCAGCATTTAAGAAACTGAATTCTTGACATCAATAGAATTATTGATGTATGTAACAATTATTAATGATTATTAATAAAAACGGGGCACCACCCTGCGAACAGGGACCAATAACCAAACGATAAAACTAAGTCTCATAATTAGTAATCACTCATAATGTCAATAGTCTGCGTATGACTATACATTCAGTGACAGTGAAGGTTTTAAGTTCGAGCACAGGCTACTACATACAGTCTTATCAAATACATATGCACAAGTAATCACTCGACGCCGCCATCTTTGTAGTCTCTAGCTGAAGCTGTAAGACTCCCCCTCCTTTTCACCCACAGACCCACACACACACACACATACACACACACACACACAGACATACACCCTCATCCATTTTATTCATTCTTTAGTTTAGGCATATAAAATTGTATGATAACGTTTGTTGGTTGCAATATTAATTGATCTGATCATTTATTATTCTGATTTAATAAACTTTGTTATACTTTAAGGAGCAGTCGTCTGTGATTACTTGTGCATATGTATTTGATAAGACTGTATGTAGTAGCCTGTGCTCGAACTTAAAACCTTCACTGTCACTGAATGTATAGTCATACGCAGACTATTGACATTATGAGTGATTACTAATTATGAGACTTAGTTTTATCGTTTGGTTATTGGTCCCTGTTCGCAGGGTGGTGCCCCGTTTTTATTAATAATCATTAATAATTGTTACATACATCAATAATTCTATTGATGTCAAGAATTCAGTTTCTTAAATGCTGATAACCCAAACACGCTCCTTTAGATCCCAACACTATTGTATGGGCTTCGCCCTCTGAGAGCTGTCCGAATGGGTTCCGGATTAATTGTCTGCGACGGCAAATACAGAAGCAACATTTCATTGGATTAGAACCAGTGGGTGAGACATTTATCAACAGTGGGAGAGATAAGGAGTGTTATGAAGTGGCCTTTTTTATTTTTTTTGCTTTAATGACTTCATATTTTATTCTCCGTTCCAGATCTGCAGCTGTTAAATCATCGACCAGCTTTGACATGGCCAGAAGGAAGATGGATAACATTGTGCGGAGTGGCATGGTGGCACTCATACTGCTGTGTACTCTAACAAAGGTAGGACCGCCTGCATGCAATCAGGCAAATACTGAGAACACGCATGCACAAAATATACCCCATTTAATAAATGTACCTTTGTCAATAAATCTAATTTGTCTATGGCTGGTTGAGTTGCATTGGTATTCCGGTATTACAGTATACCATGATGATCATTATTGATATTTTCTATCTTCACTTTTTATTTTGTAATACCGTGATGTTTTTGGAGATGTTTATCGTAACATCTCATTCGGTTGCAACACAAATACTTAGGTAGTAGAAACTTTATAGATTATACAGTTGAAGTCAATCGTATGTTGTCTGAAATGCAATGGGTTACTATTGAACTCTGACTTCATTTGACTTATTTTGACTTATTTATGTCCGTTTCAGTTTATGTTGGGGATTTTGTGAAGGATTAAAATGCTGCTTCAGGTTAGTATCTGCCGTGTGATAAATAAGATGGATATTTTCTCTTTGGCAATACTTCTGCAAAGATGTCATATTTTCCATGGAGCAAAAATGGATTTAATGGAAGTTTGTGTATATTGGACTCCCTTTCCTGGTGTTCCAAGTAGGATATAATGGACAGTCCCATAGAGTCAGAATACACAGCCGAAATTGGGTCCAGACATGTGCTCGCACGCAAACACTTTTTTTTTTTTCTGGAAAGAAGCTCGGTGGTCATAGACTTTGAACTAACATTTTTCTCTGCTGAATGCGGCAGAGCCATGCATGTGTCTTCAGTGAGACACCAGCCAAGACCTATTTGGGGAAACGTCCTTTGTTTGAAATCCGAACCGAAAAGATTTATTCACCATGTCTCCCCTTCCTTGCAGATGTTTGTGACGGCAAGCCTGGAGGTGAATGAAACCCACCAGCAGCAGCACCCAACCCACGTCTACCATGACATAGGAGTTACCAGGAACAAGATCGTTACAGCGCAGTTTGAGTGCTATCAAAAGATAATGAAGGACGATACCCAAGACAGAGAAGGTAGCTCGTTATGTTTCATGTGTCTGAACATTACAGCTGTCAAGAGTAATTGGAATACACTGTTCTGCGCTGGTATTTTTGGGGCTTAGTGTAGTAGGACAATAATGTCCATTAGTCTGGATCAGCGGTTCCCAAACTTTTTAGGCCACGCACCCCCTTCTACATCCCGACCGGGTTCACGCACCCCCAAACCCCCCCCCCCCCCCCCACACACACACACACACACACCTTAAAAAAAAAAAAGCAACAGAGCCGCATAAAAATCGGACCAATGAGAGAACAGTTTGCTCGCGCGTGGCGTTTGTTTACAAGATAAAAAACACAAAAACTCTTCCTGCACCGTGCCTTCGAAAAGGTAACGGACGTAACGTTACGAAGGTAACGGACGATTGGCCAGATTGGCCACATCTGTAGGCTCGTCTACTTGCAGAGAGTAAAACTCACTCTTCTTCACGCGACCGACCAATGTAGCCAGGATGTCTTCGGACAAAGCATCGATGCGCGCGACAGTGTTGTTGGACACCGGGATCACGTCCAACTTTTTCGCTTCTCTCTCTCCAATCATACATTCCACCATCTCTTTAACATTTTTCCCTCTCCTTCTCCCTATTACGCGGTCAGAATACTACCACAACACGCCGCCTGTCTCCGGCAGAAATGCGCTCATCCACGCACGGGAACAACACCGAGTTGTAATATATACCTCCATAACACCCCGCCACTCTCGGCTCATACCTCCCCAGCAACGAGGCACATCACCCGGTCACAATACCTCCAGAATATCCCCCGGGTGAAATCCGGGACTTGGTTTTATGGTTCCGAGTGGCGGGGCGCTCACTCGTTGGCGCTGGGACGCGAGGTCTCCAGCCGCCCCCGCCGTGAGGCACCCGATCGTCAGGTCTTCAGCCCTCGGAACAGGCCGCGGGTCAATAACTTGTGGGTGGCGGGGTAGAGGCGAGGCAGATCACAGAAAAATAATAAAGACTAGAGTATGGCAAAGATATGTTGATGAGAAACGTATTTGTACGTCAAACACAAACGTAATCAGGGAGAAAATACGTTCGTGGTAAAACGTAATTGAGAATGCATTTTAGTTTTGGGGGAACGTAATTTTTAGGAGACAGGACTGCACCGCCATTACATTTTTCCTCTCGAGGCAGCTCGCGCACCCCCAGGGGTGCGCGCACCCCACTTTGGGAATCCCTGGTCTGGATAATAGCATATACTAGTCATATGAATTCTGTGCTAAATAATTTGGACAAAACTATTATATTCTTATATTTATTGATAATATATATCTGAAAAAAGCTCCTTTCCTGTGATTTTAGAGCCCATGTGTAATCGCACTTGGGATGGCTGGCTGTGTTGGGACGACACCAATGCGGGTGTGAACTCAGAGCAGCACTGCCCCGACTACTTCCAGGATTTTGATCCTTCAGGTAAAAAAATCTGCGGCAAGGATGTTTGGTTTGTAATTGAAAGTGTTACTCCAGCAATTAATGTATGCACTTCCATAAAGTTGGGGGACCTTACATAGACAGATCAATACAATAATAGTCAAAATAGAAGCAGCAGAGACGGAGATATTCTGGCTTTTACTTTGGATCAAGTTACAAAAATGCTTGAGCCTACGCTTCCCTTGATGTTACTTCTATTGATAATAAACAGCTGAAAAAAATGACCATGAAATATAAGTCTTCATGGGTACAAGTAAATACACACAGCATCAATCCTCAACCTAATCGCCAGAGAAAATGTTTGCATACAGGATTGTAGTATATCAAAGCTTTCAGTGGAGGGTGGTTTGTCTTCATCTTTGTATCATTATTTACCTGCAGAGACAGTTACAAAGATCTGCACCGACAGTGGTCTTTGGTTCCTGCATCCAGTGAGCAACCGGACATGGACCAACTACACCCGCTGCAATCTACACACCAATGAAGGCAGAGTGGTAGGTCACTTTATGAACCGGCACTAAATGCATATAAAATAAAAGCAAGTGAGTCATGGTTAGCACTGACCTCTTAATAGATCCGTGGGCAGTTACCGTCGGTAATGTGTCCATATCACATGCCTCATTTGTGGTGGCAGTAGAGACTTATTTGTCACATATACATTTAACTTTATTACCCAATTATACACAAGTGTCATGCTCATGTTGGCTGAAATGTACTGGGATGATTCTTTAAATGTGCAGTTTGGGAGGGAGAACAACAACACAGAACACAGAACGTGGTCATTGAATCAATGAGACAAAATCGAAAGGTTTGTCCTCTGGGTTCCCCGCAAATTGTAATGGCGATCTATGCTCATTATAACACACATAGCTTCTAGATGGAATTCACGGCCTCACGGCGCTGCTTGCAGAAAGGTCAGGGAGTTGAAACATCCAGCATTCATCCTCTGGAGACCACAATCATTCACAGCCATTGATGTATATATTGTACCTCGGTGTGGAACAGGGTGTTGACCAGTGGGACATGTTGGTCAATGGGGTGGCACTTGATGAAAGGATGAGGGGTCCCCATGATAATTACATTATTCTCCGGTGACCATGAATATCCATAACAAAATCTGTCAGTCACTAATGATGTTTAATGAACTTAAATGATAGTTTAACATGATTGTAATGTCAACCTTGCATACATTTCTGAAGGAGTAAAGGATGTGAGTCCTCTTCAAGAGCACATTAGTATCGTCTCACAACATGACAGTCCATTAGGAGATGCAGATAATCTAATCTGTGTCTATTTCTTTTTCCATCCAGACTGCAATGAATCTTTTCTACTTGGCTCTCATAGGACATGGCCTGTCACTGACCTCCCTCTTGGTCTCCCTCGGGATATTCTTCCATTTCAAGTGAGTCAACAAACCTCATCTTCGGCTCGGTTTACGGGCCAATGTGTCCTATCGCCTGCATAAATGAACAGCGCCGTGATTTAATGTCTCCTTTTGTCTCCTTGCAGGAGTTTAAGTTGCCAAAGGATCACTCTTCACAAAAACCTCTTCTTCTCTTTTGTTTTGAACTCTGTGATCACTATGATTTGGTTGACAGCGGTGGCAAACAATCAGGAGCTGGTGCAGAGGAATCCAGTGAGTTTATCTATTTAGTTTTAGTTTTTTGTCATAATTTTTGCATAATACATTTCTACTTATTGAATTTGATCTGTTCCTTTTATGATCCTATGTTAAATATTTCATCATAAATCAGGGTGAAAGGTGCATTTCCATTTATTTGTATTTATTTATTTCACAGGATAAATAGCAGAAGCAGAGTTAAGCAGCCACATTGATCACGTGTGCGTTTTCTTTTCTCTTCAGACGAGCTGTAAAGTGTCCCAGTTCATTCATCTCTACCTGTTTGGCTGCAATTACTTCTGGATGCTGTGTGAGGGAATCTACCTGCACACTCTCATCGTGGTGGCTGTGTTTGCTGAGAAGCAGCACCTGATGTGGTACTATCTTTTAGGCTGGGGTAAGTCAGCATAAGGTGTTGTGTCGATGGCTGTCGCTCTCTCTTCTGTAGAAAGTCCATCACATTTTATCGAGTGACGTCGAAAAGCCAGTCTCTTAATTCCAGTTTATCGACACGGAGAAAACAAGGTTTGGTATCCTTCTCATGGCTGAGCTGTAAATACAGTACAGTATTTCAAACCACATTTGTACTTTAAAGAAAGTGTTACTGCAAGGTTCAAATGGCCAGTGTGTCGAATTTCGGGGGATCTATTAGCAGAAATTTAATATTTTTTGGATTTGTAACTCTGTATTTGTTGATGTTTAATCACCTGAAACTTTTAATTTAAATTTATTTTGCAGGCTTTCCTCTAATTCCGGCTTCCATACATGCCGTTGCTCGAGGTTACTACTACAACGACAAGTAAGCATTCAAGTGCATTATCTATTATGGTTCATATTACAGCTTATAATCATATAAGTAGTAAAATTTACTAAATGAATGCCTAATAAAATATATATGACTTTAATAAAATAATACAAGAAAACAAATCATGCCTTGAAATGTGTTTAAAATGAGGGATTCAACAGATTTGGGCAACATCATTTCACAGTAATAATACTAATATATTCATATGATAAAGATTGTTTGATGTTTATCCGTACCTTGCAAAGGTCAACAAATCATTCAACCTCGCTGAATCCCCCCATTAAGCTGTTGATGCTAATTCATTTCTGAATAAAGTCATTGATCTGCATCACGGGTCAGCTGTCATGTGATGCACTGATACTGTTGTGTGAACGTATCTCTGTTGTCCCTCTCTTCTCCACTGAAGCTGCTGGATAAGCTCCAAAACGTCGCTACTCTACATCATCCATGGTCCCATCTGTGCTGCTCTTTTGGTAAGACTCTTCATTGACAGAAAAGTCAATCACAATAATAACTTATTTGTTCCATATTTCTCTTTGTTATTATTGCGCAATGAAAAGAAAAAAAAAAAGTCTGTTTCCCTTTTTTTTGAGTGGACACTGTGGGGGGTCTGAAACCAGGACATGTTTTCATAGCATGCATAATTCCGTTTATCTTGCGAAATCAATGCGCCTGCTCCTGTGAGGATCCACCCACTGGTCCCCAGGCCTATGTTGCATTCTAGGAATTCACCTAATCAGCACAGCCGGCCATGCTTCAGAGAAAGCGGGTCCCTTAGCACTCACGCACTTAGTGTTTCAGGCCCAAAAAAGGTCTTGGTGTTTTTCTTCGAATGGATTTTTATGTTATGTTTCATTTCAAAACAGTAAGAGTCAGGGTCTGCCAGGTGTACCGCAATCTATTATATATCATGCCGATTTACTGCTGTCCACCCCTAGGTCAATTTGTTCTTTCTACTGAACATTGTGCGAGTGCTCATCACCAAGCTGAAGGTGACCCACCAAGCGGAGTCTAGTCTCTACATGAAAGCCGTGAGGGCCACCCTCATCCTGGTGCCTCTTCTGGGAATCCAGTACGTCCTGCTCCCCTACAAGCCAGAGGGACATGTGTCCTCCGAGATATACGACTACATCATGCACATACTAATGCATTACCAGGTGAGACGGTGGTCAGCATGAAGGTTTGAGTTGTCCTTACAAAACAGCCGGCGAGACTGTGGGATGTGTTTTAGCTGTGGCTGAGCGATTGTCGCCAGCTTCCTCGAACATTTCCATTTTATAAGCACATAAACAGCTGTACATTATGTCGTGCTCTTTAAATGTGTAAAAGGATATTTTTAGAATGCTATTCAAAGTTTACAGTTTGCTGTACGGCAGGGTCCCTCTGCACTATTTATGACGTCCTGTTGTCCTTGTGACATGTGTACCATTTGTTGTGAAATGTGGTTACATGTCAACGGCTCCTTGCTCCAATGCCAGAGACATTTATTTTACTATTATGAACTGTTGCCCGGACAAAAAACCCCATCTTAACTTTCATTCCGAGCATTCCCGTTGGCCTCTGACCGGCAGGAAGACCAGCAGGAAGGAAGGCATGAATTATCTGAGGGGGATGAAATCAGTTGGCTGTCCCAGCACGGGCAGTGCTTGGAGAAAGCGTCTTGAGCAACAATCAGCTCTCAAAATTAATTCAGTTTAATCTCTTAAATTCCTCTTGTTTCACAGCCCCTTAGGCTTTAAAATATCACCGACAAACGAGTGACTGTTGATGCTTAAGGCCAGTTATTTCAGTGTGTATCATCTCTCTTCTTCGTGTGTTTCATTTTCTGAATTTCAGGGTCTGCTGGTGGCCACCATCTTCTGCTTTTTCAACGGAGAAGTAAGATGGGGTTATGCCCTTTCACTATGTGTGTGTGTGTGTGTATATATATATATATATATATATATATATATTTTTTTTTTAGACCTGCATGCACACATCCACACGCTCATCCACACTTCCCCTTTGTGATGAAGGATAGACGAGTCAGCTTCCTCTGCATGACCCTCTGAGCAGGATGGTGAATAAGCGGAATGTATTGATAAACTCAGTCCTCCATGGCTTTGGTCGGGACTAACGGTTCTTTACTGTTGGCAAACAGCCAGGGATGGTACACTGATTGCTATCAATTATTCAGGTGATTGGTCTGCGTAAAAAATGACAGAAGTGAATGTCTTACAAGAGCCACTGAATCATGTTAATAAGGGTCAACACATAGTGGTGCTTTACAGCTGTCTCATATCATTTGTATACATACATGGGCTAATTATACAAGGATAAATATCAGTCTCATGTCTGTGCAATAGGTAAGGAGCTTCTATTTAGCCAAGCTTAGCATGAACACTGAAAGCATGGGGAGACAGCGAGCCTGCTTGCTCTGTCCAAGTATGGTGGTTACCAAACCTGGCTAGCTTACTATGACACCAAACGTTTTCTTTTTACATTTATGTTTGTGGACTATTAAACTGAAGAGATGTAGCTTGTTCATTTTTGGGGGAAATTTTGGGAATGACCTGCTAAGTTATGAGCCTAGCTTAACATAACAATAGGTAGCAGGGGGAAACTGTTAACCTAGCTCTCTCCAAAGTCCACATGGCTGTTATTCGCCAGTGACTACGCAATTTAAATCCACAATCTAAGTGGATGAAGACATGTTTAATCTCTCTTTGTGCACAGATTAACCATCCAAAGCCGATAGACAAAGAAACTCCTAGATCTTTTATATTTTTGCCAATTCTGTGCTTATTCCTTCGGGCAGTCTTATACGTCATTTGATTCAGGGGAACCTCCCCCCCCCTTTTGGTGCCGTGTAAAGTCACCATCACCATCATATGTGTGAGTTTACCATATTTAACACAAGAAAATCCCATTGAAAGAAACATGTGTTTTGTTGGTTGACTCCAGTGAACCGCTTCAAAAACACCTTCTCCTTGGTGAGTTACAGACGTGTATTAGACATTGTCCTGGACCAGCCTCACAGCCTAATTGGACAAGGTGTGTAAAGTGCCGAGCCAAGCTAAAGGAGCCGTTTCCCACTCTGTATGCTAAGCTAGGCTAATTATGCCCACGGTGTAGGTCCATACAACATACATAAATTAAACTCGTATTGATCTTTTTCTAATTCTTGAAGACAATGCAAATACGTGTGTTAAGTGTATTTCCCTGAATGTTGCACTTTTACTTTAAATGCTTAAAGCGTGTCTTAGCTAATGATTCATTAGCAGGCCCATTAATATGTGATATGTGATTTCTCTGGGTAGGTCCAAGCGGTTTTGAGGAGGCACTGGAACCAGTATAATATCCAGTTTGGAAGCAGCGTAGGAAACCACTCGGATGCCATGCGTTCAGCCTCCTATACAGCTTCCTCCATCACAGAGGTACAGGGTTGCTACAGCATCGACAGCCACACAGAACACATGAACGGCAAGGGCTGCCACGACGCCGACGCCTCTATCTTAAAGTCAGACAGCCCTTTCGCCTGACCACAATGCTCCTTCCAAGCCCTGCCAAGCGCCCCCCCCCCCCCCCCCCCCCATTCCCCTCCTTAAAAACTGCAGCATGTTTGGAGCGCAGTGTCAACCAGGGATACTCACCTCTTCCTTTACATACAATATCGGAAGCAATGAGTGAGGATATGGATTGTATACCCAGGCTCCCAGCCGCCTGAAGGAAATCGTCACCTCTCTGTCACACCGACCCTTTAACAGTACTGTACGGTTGTACAGCTTGATACAACTATTCCTGCACTGTGTTTTGTCTGCAATTTGACACTGAACTGCTTCACTTGACCTAAGATGCACTCTGATAATCACAATATTGTTGCGACTTTTCTGCCTGACAAAATTGTTTTTAAATGGATTCATATTAACTGCTTGACTGTCCGTTTGGGGTCATGTTGTGCACAAAAAAAGCCTTTGGTTACACTGTAAAAAAATGTTGACATGGTTAGTGCCAAACCAAGAAATCTTGCTTGCCTCATTTATTTAATTTTAAATTTTTAAATAGAATTAGAACGAAGATAGGACGTCTAACAGGTGCATAACAATATATTACAGCTATATTATATCTTTCACATGTTAAACTTAATTTATCTGAACATATAATTGTTTATTGAATGAAGAAGTAATAAATACCATACAGTATTTATTGAAGTTGACATGCTACATGTTTTCAAAATGAGTCGAATACGACTTGTTGCCAGCTTCATGTAAATGTTCTGTGTATTTCTTGTTTGTTTCTACGTGTGCAGTTCATGCAGATGATTTACGGAATTGTACCGTTAGCTAGAAATTTTTATCATGCTAATATTTGAGCGTGTTTAAGTGATCCTGTGCATCCTGTAAACCACATGATAGGTTGTAATGTAACTTGTAAACACAATATTATCACGAGCAGCCATCTTGAAATCACATGTACTCCAATATACACTCATTACACCTGAATGTAACAGTGAAGTTAGAAGACTTTTCTTTCAACACATAGGTATCACATTCCCCTTCGCTGCTCTCTTTAGCCTTACTCCTCTGAGATTCTTTAGATATAACCACTATATAAGCATTACCAGGTGTTCAGACTTAAAACAGCGCTGTAGTCAAGAATGAACCAGCAATGCCAGTTTGAGTGATACATCCATGAATTTTAAAGAAAAGGTTTGGATTTTCCAGGTCCATTTTCACACAATACTTGCATATTATTCAAAGGGTTATTGGTTGCTGAATTATTTCCCTCTGTTCGTATTGGCCGTGAATCAATCCCATCATAGTGCAACTACACTGTTGGGACGAAAATCCACAGTCCCTGGTGCAGAAACTCAGAGAAAATGTTCACCTGATGCTAATGTTGTTAACCAAATCAAGTGAGTTTGTACCTGCTAGTTACTTGCTGACCGACAAGTCTTTCAGCATCAATGTACAACATATCCTAGCATACAACGGTTCGTATGATATTTTCCGAGAGGGCTTTTTTGTGTGTTTTCCTACGAATGTACAGCCAAACTGTGCACAATCCCCTACGGTGTTTCGGCGACAAAACTACTTGGTCAGGTTTAGGAAAAGATCGGGGTTTGGGATAAAATAACTACAGAAGTGGGGTTACTTAAGTATGAAAGTAACGTGACAAATAAGCCAACGCTGACTTGAGCTTTCAGACGGGGCACCAAAGGCGGTCTCCTGGAAAATGTAACACCCCCCCCCCCCGATCACCTACCTACTCAAACTTTACATTACCTGTCCTGGCTCACAATACGAATTGATTACGTGGGTTATATACACATTATTATGCATTACTTGTCGTAGGTATAGCTACAAACAGTGAATGAAAACAGCCTTACATGTGAGTTTTGTGTTGAAATAGATTGGACAAAATCCAAACCCGTTCTTCAAGGCTTATCAAACAACCAAGACACTCGCGAATAATAACACCGTGAGGAAATATTGTACAACTCTGAGTTGTAGACCATGGTGGAACTAATTGCATCCTCTGTCTCCTCTGATTTTGAGGTGTACAGTCGACATTCCTGAAATACACTTGCACCTATTTGATTGGCCAATGCAGTGTGCCTCCAGATGTTGCTGGATTTCATTCTGTCAGGTTTGGCTTTTTTTGCCAGGGCGAGCTGACCTCGTTGAAATAAACGAGGGAGATGCATTTTTGTAGTGCTAATGTCAGTCTGAACACACGCCTTAGTCAGAGGTAATGATATTATCAGGTCTCACAAGAAACTGTGCAAAAACATAAATAGTACTGCAACAACCATCCTTTGAAAAGCATTTAGCTAAAGCAGGCTGTGTGTCATCCGATGTAATATTCTTTTGTAAATCTAGCGTGTCTGAGAAGAGGGGAAGTTGAACGTGTGTGTGTGTGTGTGTGTGTGTGCATGATTTCTATATACAGTATTTATGAGTACCTTATACTCTGACGCATATTCAACCACGAAGCGACCGTCTTTATGTGACAGTGTGTGGGATGTTGATACAGAAGGTGTTTGTTCTACTTGTATGTTTTAAAAAAAGGGAGGGTGTGAAATAGCTTGCAACGAGCTACTCTTATCTGTCTGCCCATATTATTTGTCATCATCCTCGGTGGAGTATGTCCACCTTTCTATTTAGCCTGTATTTGAAAAGTGAAGAAAGAAAAGTATCACTGCCTTCTGTGTGAGATGTTCATGCCATATTTACCAGAACAGACATAAATGTTTCCTGAAACATTCACCGTTCCAGAGGGCGTGTTTTCTTTCCGATTTCAATGAGTATTTAAAACAAAGAAATTCACAATCCTGTGTCAGTTACTTTTGTCTTTGATGGGTCATTTTCTTTTACAATCATTTTGAATGTTTCAAATATTCTCGTCATTAATACGGCTGTGATGACTTACAGCATTTGAGTCCACACACAACAGGTAGAGACATATTTTCAAGAAATGTAGGTGTATATATTATTTTCCCCTGTGGAAAAAGAGTACTCTTTGCTATGTTTGAGGCAAAGGGTTCATTTCAGACACGGGAATATATTCTCAGTATTCTTAGCAACAGGTGTCATTATCACGCATACAGTTTATACTTTTGTTTTATGTCAGATCTGCAGGACAGTTACTCCATTGAATCGTAAACTATACAGATCACATTTCTGCCTGTCACAGTTCTGATTTGCAGCAAGCAATTCATGTTCAATGAAGTCTTCATGAACCAAGGCATGTATTGTGAAGTGGATGCATCACAATCTTTTATGAAGCTACAGCAATTTAATCACAAATGTGCAAAAGCTAGAGGCTTCTGTCAAATGTATTAACTCGTATAAGTATTATTTTGGTTGTGTACAGTATTTTATGTATGATATATTTTCATATGGCTCTCCAAAGGGTTTGTAACGTCCCCTGTGACACTTGGCGATATGTTGTACAAGTACAACGAAAGCATCAAGGGCAATGTGTGTAGTTTTACTGTACTGTATTTAACTTTGGTAGTCCCGACACATTGACTCCTCACTGTTTGATTGTAACTGGTTCTATATTTATACATATGTATATATACATATGTATACGTACAATGTGTGTTTTTTATTATTTCACTGAATTAAACAATTAGATTACAATCTTGTGTGTATCTGCATACTAATGGCACAGCACCAGCCGAAAGAAGTGGTTGAAAAGCAAGTATCTCCGGCTTGAGTTGATGTTGACTTTTGGTTTCTTCCTCCTGAGTGACCTCCCCATCCAACCCATGCTCCTTCCCAGACTATGAATTTAAACGCATTTGTGAAAGGCCTATGTTAAAAACAACGTGTCCTCTCGAATAAATTAATTGACAATACGGTGTCATTGCATGGGAACGTTGTTTTTTAGCAGACCAGGCTGGAAGGTTGGTCCAGCCCCAGTGAGTTAACATTGCTAGTGATTCAAATCTTCACTTCATAAGTGACAATCAAGGGTGCACAGCTGCTTTATGTCTCAGTACTACACCGTGCCAGTTAATTAATCGCGCACCTTATCATTTCACTACTCGTCATAATGCCACTATGCCGGTCTGGTCAGGTTATTAAAGGTCTTGTCCCGCCTCAATCTTCAACCACCCGAGCAAATCCATTTAGCGGAGCATTCGAGACCTACGAACATTTTAATATCCTTCATGCCCGTCTCACTGACTGTATACAATATGAGTTGAGTGTCGAAGTCAAGTCTGCCAAATCTTAAGAACACGATGTAACTGACTTGACACCTCTACGGTGGAGCCTTGTAATGAGAAACATCTGCCACACTGGCAAAGAATCCCCACAGTGACCGTCAAATCCCCCAATCCCTTTGGTAGTGAGGAGTTTGAGACTGTTAAAAAAAATTATGTGATAAAAGGGGATTATGATTGGCATCTTAATAATACAAATTATCCAATTCAATCCCTCTTGTGAACAATGCATTTAGACTGTGACTGTGAGGATAAATGTTCAGAACAGCAGCATCTTTTGACGTGTATAGTAAAGGGCTGGACACCTTATTATTGAAATGTTGCAGAGTAGAGAAAAAGCCCTGAGATATAAGTACATATTTAAGCACTTATAAGTTACATATTTGTACATGAAGTATATATTATCACTCAATGCTGCAGCAACCTCACAGAGTTTCAAAAAGGTTACCATAGAAGTTGTTGAATATACTTTATAAGTTGAATGTGGTGTTATATTTAGTGGAAATGTGTCTCTGATGCTCATTTATGTCCCCTTTTATTTAACTCTCCTCATCGTGACTTTTTGAGGAGCTTAATAAAACAAATGATTGGCCATGGTGTAGGTGGGTGACAATTCAATATGATTGTCTGCTTATATGTGTATCATGACAGAAGTTCTCATCTTGCAATATTGTGGTTTAAATGAATAAATGAAGGTTAGACTTAACGAATACACTCCTGTCACAGCATGAGATTCATTTTATTTTTGAGTAAAACACAGGCGAACATTTCATTGTTTGACTCATGGGGTGACCATCCGTTGTGATTTTTGAATACTTTGTTTTGTATTGTAACATATCTTTTGGAGCCACTCTTATACGCCTGTTGAGTGCCGTACCTCATTGAATTTCCTCTCACTGATTTGGACGTAATATAATACATCATTGAGGCTGTTGATGTAACAAATTAAACGCTGTGCATTATTAATTTCCAAAGTGAAGCCGCCATGGAATATTTATGGTGTTATATTGTTCATTAAGTTATAAGATGTGTAAATGCAGGGCTGTTAAAACATGCAAAAGTGGCATATTTTGTCGTTGCACAATATTGCCATTACATTCCATCCCCATGCTCCAGAAACTGTGCACAAATAGACCCTAATGGTTTGTTGTCATTGTCTTTTTTTTCAGTACATGCTTTAAAACAAAGAAGTCCACTAGAGCAGTGGACAGTTCTTGTTTACAGTAATGCATCGCTCCACAAGAATATGTTCACATTGTCATTTCATAAGCTGCTCTGAGTTCATCCAAAGTTCATCCACAACGCTCTGACTGTAGTCTGTAGAACAACACACGTTTCCACCACCAGCCCCCTCTGTATCCCATTTTGTCCAATTATAACTCCCTGTACCACTCGTTTTCTTCTGCTCCACTGCCTCCAACCAGCCTGAGCTGACATTTCTTATGACCCTTATCCAACTTTTCCGCATGTGGCAGCTCAGAACCAAACCACAAGTCACCTGAGTCACCTGAGCAAAAAATGTTTGAGGCACACATTTTCCTGTAATTCAATGTGAACAAACATTTCATGTCTTTTCCCCTGCTGGCTGGTGGCTTGTCTCCCCCTTCCGTAACCTGAATATGTAAGTGCTGCACACCACTGGCTGGTGACTGGTAAAGGGAAGGCTGCTTTAGGCCGCTGTCGCCTGCACTTAGCCTCAAATGCAGTGATACATATGTACACTGCGCAACATGGGGGCTATTACCGGTACATTGTTCTCTCATTTACACTTGTTGACTGGAGCAGGAGAGCTTTTCCTTCATGCACGGATATGAATGTATTCTCGAGGAGGATTAGAGCATCAGGATTGAATGGCATAAAATATTCCAACATGTGCTACTTTGGACAACAACAGTTGCCCTAAAATTTTGTTGAGTGCCTTTAAGACTAAGAATGCACACCCTTATCAAAAACACTGCTGTCTGACATACTACTGTCATAGTACTGCCATACTAGTGTATGGGATATGTCTGTTCACATGCAGCGTTTTTCTTCCCTCAAGTCCATTTCTGGCTTCCAATGAAGCGACAGCAACCGCTGTCGAGGCGCACAAGAGCTCCCAAGTGCCTATTTTGGGTTGCACCCCAAGATAAAATAGTTACACTCTGCAGCAGACACCGCATGTCATGTGGCAAGGAACAACCAGTCACAGCTGGCAGATATCTCTTCTTTCTTTCGAAGATACCAGTTTATAATACCTGTATTGAAGAGATGTTCATCATTTTAGTGCAGGGCTACCCAGAGCTTTACCATCTGTCTTACTAGTGTCTGGTAAATGGCATCTGAGATAAAACGATGGAAGAGGCTGGCGTTTTTTACTCGTTTTTAGACGCAACATGTGAACCCTAAGGCTGTTTATGGCCAAGATATATGTGCTTCATTAAAGAGGCTTTAATCAATATATTTAAAGTAACAATGTATCATCCTAAAACTCAAACCAGTTTTCAATTTGAAGTCTCTGCAGTATGTTTATCTGCCACAAACAGACTTTATAGACTGATTACTGGCTCTTTAGTATACAGTACCTGCTGCAGTGCCAGGTGGTGTTCTTGTTGCATTAAACCTTCTAGCTTTCATTTGATCCTCCATCAATAACTCAAGGGGAGATACAGCAAAGATAAGCAGACTCCCTCAACCCATTTTCTTCACTCCCACAGGGGCAATATTGATGTTTAAAATATACAGTATAAGCATGGAAGTAGTGGACATTTTCTCTGGGCAATGGATGCTTATTGGCCTGAACTGAAGTCCAACTTATCAATGAGTCGAGCACATCAAGACTGAGATATGAATCCAGTGACTGGCTCTGTGAAATGAGTGGGAATTCCAATGCAGACAAAGGAAAAGATATTTGAAAATTGTGGCAGTATACCTCCAAACCAAAGAGATGTTGCATTCCTCACAGTGCTTGGTTGCAGTATTAGTGCATGAGCTTCTCATGGAAGACCTATATTTCTCCCCTTACTTAGGAGTGCAATGGTAAGACAGGTTTTAATTAATTTCAACACAACAGTGTAGTCTCCAGCCGTCACTGCAACACACTGAAAAGGCTCCACAGGATGAGTGGGCCCCAATGTGCGTGCCGCTATCTAATCAACCCCCATCCCGCACACCTCTTGACAGCAGAGGAAACGGGGACGAAGGGAGGCCTTTAGCGAAATGAAAACATTTACCCTGTCTTGTACAGATAGCTGATGTTGTGTATATGTAGGAGAAAAGCCAACTTCACTGGAAAGATGCTGAGCATGATTGTTTACCTTTGGGGAATCTCAGAAATGACTGTTAACGGGTCATACATGAGGCTTTTATAAAGAATGTTACGCAACCCCGGGCAGAACTGTTGGAAGAACTTTTTTCGAAAGAACATCTCATCCTGCAAATGTTAAGGTGGATACTCAGAGGGGAGTATTCATTTTATATTGAGATAACACAGCCCTCATTAATGAAGCATTTGTACACTCAGATTTGGTTTTGGCTTGTGTATACGACGTACAAATTAAGAACTTTTATTCAAAATCATTTCGTAGGCCAGTAAGTCAATGAGCTCATTAACTAGTCTTAAACACAGTTTAACGAGCGCAAATTCGCAATATTCGCCAATTGGGAAGTTAGGTAAGACTCCCGAACCGCCAATCCATTCTAGGCCGAAGCGGCCTGTGGTTACAGTGTTTTTATTACTGATATCAGCAGTTACTTTATGTGGCACGGGCCAGCCTGTTCCTCCCATCGGCAGACAGAGCCACATCACTCGACTGCCTCCGAGGTTATTACTATCAACCATACATCTATCTTGCCATCCGTCTGTTCATCTGTTCAGATTTTCGAGTCACTTATCCTGATCAGGGTCATGGTGGCCACAGACAAGTAGAGCAACTCAAAGACCGTTTCCCCCAGCAGCTTCCTCCAGCTCCTTGGAAACCATGGAGGACTCACACCACAAAGATAACTGCAACCTAATGTAATGCGAATTTGGTAAAGAGAGACCAACCACTGAGCTCACAGATGGTGCAAATGCAGGCTGTAATACACATGAATGTTTCTTGTTGCTCTGCGAACATGGACTTATGCTCTGTGTACTGGCCATTTTAGGTCATCTTCAGAAACAGCCTATCAGACCCACTCTATGTTACATCAGTGTTTGCATTTTGTCAGCCTAGCCCTAGACTGTTGTTTGGGCTTGTGCTTTTAATGTTCATTATCTTAACATGCTAACATGATGATTACCTGATGCGACAACGACTGTAGAGGGAACTACAACAGAAGAGTTTTTGAGTAAATGTCTGTCTGTCTGTCTGTGGACACTCACAAAGCTTTACAGGTGTGTACTTGAGATCAAAATGAAGGCCGAGTTCGATTGGTATGATCCAAGCGAGGACACCGGACGTAAGTGGTAGGAAGTAGGGAAGGGGCCATTGGCCCCCAACTTTACGCCCCTTGTCCGATTTGGCAACTGGTTTGATTCCATCATAAGATGGTCTCTAGTTTTATCTTGTTTACATGCTCATTTAAGAAAACATCTTATCTTTAGCTTAGCTGTTGCAAACATCCAAACTATCTGTTCTTATTCATTTCTTCATGTTGTGTACAATTAATTTTCATGTTGATAATTCTTCCCGTTGTGAAATATTGAATGTTTATCCCACCGTATTTAATATAGGGGTAAATTCAGATCAAGTGAGGAGGCTAGCTGTGTTTAAAGTTATTACATAAGCAACGTAATGTACCAGGAAATTGAGCCTGAGTCTATCTGACCTATTCCTCTCCTCACTGTCTATCTCTCCATCTCTTTCTAAACCCTCACAAACTTATTTTTATACTCCTCCTTGGGTTCACAGCATGGACAGGTGCAGATATCAGAGTCTTGCTGTTGCTTCTTGCCCTCTGACTGTAAGTGGGGTGAGGGGTTCACCAAGCCTTCCCATTCCTTGGGAAACACCCAGGGGGCTTACAGGATGTATAATGGTGAGGCAGTGCAATGTTTTTTTGTTTTTTTTTTCAATTGAAGGGAATTTAATTAAGTCAATGATGATTAAAATAATATTCTGAGTAATACACATTTAGAACATGTTTTTATGTTTGGTTAATTGTCTCATAAGTTCCAGAGAGATGCAGGTGGAGTTTTATTAAAAAGCCCTGCTCCTACAGATCTGATGCCTGGTGCTTGCAGGAAGTTGGAGCCCACTAATGTGACCCTATAGATAGAGGAGACCAGTAAGGGAGGAAGACAACACATTCTCACTCCCGACTCGTCAAATACCAGCACTTTGTCAGTGGCCCTAAGCTTCAAACTATGAGTCTCTACAGGTACCCCTCTAGGGTCGGTTTTGGACGCGTCAGGGATGGCGTGTCAGTTTACGTAGCATAGTTATGCTGCGTTCCAGACAACTCGGAGGTCGCAGTTTCCAACCTCTGACCTCCAAGCATTCCAGGTGCACTATGCCATATGTAAACAAAACCCATCGCTGACCGTGACGCACTGATGTTTCTCTGTCAAGTGTACACACGGTTTAAATCTCAGCAGTACAGCCTCTGCACTATTTTTGATATTTTGACATTCAATTACATGCAGAGCAAGTTTTATTATGTGATAATATGTTTTATTTGAATTAAATACAGACAAATATACTTTATCTTGCCTCATAGTTGATGACTTCTTCCTGAAGTCGGGGTAGCTGGATTTGCCCCAAGATTAGAAGTAGGATCACCGACTTTAAAAAGCATTCCATTGTCATTTTTGAACGTCTGGAATGCAGCATAAGAATAGAGTTTGGGTTAGAATGGTGTGGTTGTTGTTCACATACTAATAAACTTACTGATTGCAGTGCAATCTGCCAGAGGTGCAAACAAAGTCATTACCTGTGTGTGCATCTGGCTGTGTCACATCTTTCACTTTCATAAACAGTTATAGTTATGCTTTGATTTGTGATTTCATCTTGTATTTGTCTCAAAACAAGGGGAGCTGTGGCTCAGGGCATACAGGGGGGTCGTCCATGTCGAAGTTATCCTTGGGAAAGATAACGACCCCCAAATTGCTCCCTAAGGCTGTGCCATCGGTGCATGAAGAGAGGAGCATTTAAATTAGATCCTGATGAGCAGGCTGGCCGGGCACCTTGGATGGCAGCCTCTGCCATCAGTGGATGAATGTGTGTGTTAATGGGGTAACTGTACGCATAAAATGAAAAACACTTTGAGTGATCGGAACACTAGAAAGGAGCTATGTCAACGCAAGTCGTTTCACCATTTACTAAAATATAGAAAGATTGTCCTAAATATCTATAAATAAGTGGGCTCAACTCAATATATCCACCATGCTCGCTAGTATTGCACATCAGCGGTAAAAAGCTGACATTGGGGAGTGTGATGACAGGTGTTTCGTAAGAGTGGCACGGACGCTGCAGAAAGTGAGAATAGAAGGGTAGGCCTTGGCATAGTTGTTGCGTGTGTGTAATGAGAGCCGTGTGTGTCTTCATATGTGTGTGCAGCATATGTGCATGTTTCCGTCTTTGCAAAGTGTGTGAATAGTGTGCATGTTGCATGTCTGTGCAGTGCAAATAAACTTCCCTATTGATAAGTAGTAATGCCATACATTTAAATCGTGGGGTTTTGCAAACCCATTCATGTTGTGCATTTGTGTCCATGGCAACGAATATACACTCACTGTGTGCTGTAACGGCCATACTTCCTGTGCCCTTGGATTTGACACCAGAGGTTTAGAGATTTAATTCCTTGCTAAATCTGTCGCCTGGAACTCGAAAGAGATCAGCAGTTGAACTAACACCAAGAGCAGCAGCAATACTTCCAATTCTGATTGGAGAGCAAGATCAACTCAAAATCGTAAAAAGTGTAGTAAACCGAGATCTTTTCAAGTGATATGCATATTTTGATTGCTGTTCTATTTCTATAAAAATGGGTACATCTGCATGTGGTGCATGTGTTTCTAATTATGCCAGCAGCGGGGTGCACTACTTTGATCCAGAGTGAAATGTCGAGATGAGATGGGGTACATACATTGTACATACTTGGTCTGCACAAATTGAAAAGAATAATTGTGAACAAACTAAATAATTCATCTCCACCTTCAATCACCTTGTTATTTTTTCCGTATAGATATTTTCATTTCCACGTAGAGTAACCTTCTCTAATTCATGCCAACGTTTTGGCAATACTTGCATTTCCTGTTCCCTCCACTAAGCGGGAGTTGTTACGTTTCCTGGATATGGATGGTTAGTACTCTGGGTTTTGAGCCTACTTTGTTTTTGTATGAGCCCCACTGATGAGTTGTTGAAGGCTGACATTAAATATGTTTGGTCTCCAATCTGTCAACAGACATGTGGCCAAGTGTAGAGCCTTGGCCAAATGTCTGTTAACATTATGGACGTATTTGTGGATATCAGCACTCTGCTGCAAAAAGCTTTACAATGGAGTTGACTGATCAAAGCAATGTACCCCATGTCTATTGTGTATTTTACAGGTTTTTCACCCATTCAACTGAATGGATGTTGTCTTTGAGTCTGGCTTCATTGACTGTTTAACAATGAGTTCCTCTTGCTTCGTGAAGACAAAACAAGTTTTTCGTGAAGTAAAATCTGTCATTCAGCAATGCATGCTGGAATGTTCAACAATTTGCACACATCCTTCCCAGTTAAGTAGAGAAAAGGTGAAGAAGTGGCTTGTTTATGGAGCCGAATATCCAGGACGTCTGCTAACGAGACAAACTGCAGCTCTGCTATCACACGAGGAAATGTCTGCCCAGGTTGCTCCTTAGTGAGAGGGCCACGAGCACTAAAGATTCTTCCTGCAATTGTGGGAAACTACTGCCTCTCAGTGTGGAGACCCTCTTTGCTTGTTGATGTAAAGAAAGTTATTTTTTCTCCTCCCAAATGTAAGCCATGCTAGTGCGTAGTCGGGTAGCAATTTGGAAACAAAAACAACTCTACAGTCCATTTTCTTGAGAGCAAGGAAGTCAGTAATATTCCAATTCAAATAAATGTATTGAAATATATTTGATTTTTAAAAAAGTGAACAGGATTATATAGGAAATGGGATCGTGGTGAGAAGACACAATGTATTTGTTTACAGCATTTGCCACATTGGCAATCCTGATGAACCTTGTTAACTCATTATAGTTTGTTGTCATCTTGCCCTGCTCCAATAAACCTATTGGTCAACAGTACTACAGTGTATGCAGTCGCCTCTTCAGCGCACAAGACTCAATTGACCAGATAGATTCATAACAAATAATAACAATAATACAGTTGCTTGACTGTTTTGTTGGCTGTCCTGGCCAACGTCAGCGGGCAATAGGCTGACATGGGAGGGTGCTGTCTGCTGATGAGGCTCACCTGGGCATTTCAGCTATAAATACTGGTCCATGTGTTCACTCTGGCTCCCCCGTCCTAGCATTCCCCCTGCATCATTGTCTTTGTTTTGCACCGCAACGCCTCCACAGCACACAGAACACCCATCCATGCATTGCTTTCATAGTTGACAATGAATGACACCATCCATTGTTTGTTTTTTTGTTAACCTTAGTCTAATAAATGATGTTTGCTTTGAGTATAACCTTGTGTGGGCTTCTACCTTGTCACACACACACAGAGCCACACAGTGTAGAGCCATATGGCAAACATAACTGGAGGAGATGGCTCTTTATTTAATTACGAGCTGATCAGTAAGATCCATGTGTCCCAACCAGCTTGTTGTGAACCTCAATTGGTCATGCCAATAAGAGAGATAAGCATGCACCCTGATAAAGCTCCATCTTCCAGTGAGACAAAGAAGATTATGAATCTAGCTGCATCAATCGAAACATCCATCAGCATAAGTAAACTTAGTTAATGACATGGTCAACTCAGTCCGCAGAGCCGGCTGCTGTACAGAGCTCTGTTTGCTTGTTAATTTAAAGTGTATTGAATGTCCATGTCAGGGGCAGCGGCACATTGCACACGGTCTTGAGCCTGGAGCGAGGAGCAACCAGCAAACTATGATCAGAGCACCTTAAAGACATGCATATGCCTGACCATACACGGCTCTAAATGTGTTCTCAAGATACATATATACATATAAGATATATGTGCCACAAGCTTCACCTGGTCTAAATAAACAGCTAACCAAATAGTGGATGTTATCATATAGTCCATAAAATGAATTAAAGCCTCTAACAAACAGGAACCGTAAAACTAAAAAGATTTTTCATAGGGGTGTTTATGTCTTCCCTTCAAATGTGCTGTGTGTGCACAATGCAACACGGCAAATTAACGTTAAATACAGATATATATTCTTCCGAATGCACCAGTTCACACCCCTTTTGGTCAATGACCCTTCATAGCTTGGTTCTGCCAATTTGTAACCCCTCATCACAGGTGGTCTATGAGCTGCAGGAACTTTCATCAGATGGTTCTGTTTTTAGGTTTTACAGTTCTGATGGTGTAGAAGTCGCCGGCATTTCACTCTAACAAAACAGCAAAGATTGAGAAAAGCCAGAAAAAATAAGTGGAATTTATGTGTAGCGGTGATGTTTTGTTTTGTTCTTTCTCATCTCATTAATCATCCCGCGACCCCGTCAGATTTATCTCGCAACCACCCGAGGATCTACGTCTTTTGCTCACATTAAGAGCAACAGACCTATGAGCAAATCCTAAATGTAACAGTTTGCTCTTATGTTTAAAATACATTTTAGGTTGAAATAATGATAATACATGGAAGATACAATATAGACATTTATAGAAATGTAGAAAAAAATGTTCACTCCTGCTGAACTGATGTCATGGTTTAATTGTTTTTAAAAACGTGGTTTGAATTCATGGTTGTAGATTATATCTGTCGGTTTACTGAGTCGCCATGCTTTGTCCTTTCCAAGTTGGAAAAAGAAACCAAGTCCTCCCTTGTTGAATCTTCTGCACATCCCCCGATTAGACATCTTTGTAAACAGAGGATGTGTTGCTTACAAAATCTCTGCTCTATTTATTTACCTTTGCTCCCAATTGAATGCAATTAAGGAAATGATATTGAATTAATGTTGACCTCATTGTGGGAGTGCAGCAGAGCTTGGCATCAGAGGGCAGACTGAATAAAAGAAAAAGTTACAAGTTTATCGTTGCTTTAAAACCTCATAAAATAAGTAGTTTTGGCTTGATTTGCAATGCATACTAGCATATACTCACAATCGGTGTTTACAAATGATTACCCTTGTCTAATCTGTTTGGTGGAGTCTAAAGGTCTAAAGGTTATAGATGATGTCAGGTGATCTCTAAAATAAATATTAGCAAAATCAGTTGTAC
>NC_136643.1:9613339-9685839 GCF_949748355.1 Melanostigma gelatinosum | reverse complement strand
AATGAAAGAAAATAGATGTTTTCGTTGCAAAGATGAGGATTTGGGGCATTCTGGGATATCAAACACGGGCATGTTTTGTGGCATATTTTGCGGAAGCAAGCCGTACGAATGGAAGGGGAGAGGATCGCGGACGCCGGTGGTCGCCGGCGACCATATCGGAGCTGAAAAGGTTAATGTAGCACCAGGTAAAATAGCGTGGTAACAAGACTCCCATCACCACATTGCCAGTTTATTAAGATTTGACTCGTTGGTTTGAAAACCAACTTAATACAACTCCTTTTTTTGGTTTTAAGGCTCACGGCTTCACTGTTTTAGTTCAGTCTCAGCACTCTCATCAGCGTTGTTTCCAGCAGCAGAAGAAAGCTTTGATAAACCGAATGACACATTTTGCAACTAACTAGTGGACATAGCGGAACATTTAGCAGCTGAAGAGACAGATGTTTCCCTTAGGAATATGTTGAGACCAAAACAGAGATAAAGACAGGGAATATTGAACTTGTATTTGCCAGGTAAAGCTAGTTTCTGCTGCCCCTGAGTAGCCAAGAAATAAGTTAATATAGGTTTAATCCTGCTATTTATCAGTCTCAAAGGTTTTGTATTAGTAATGTAAAATGGTAAAATCATAAATGGACTGCATGTAGCGCCTTTCTACCTTACAGGACAGAGGCAATTTGGTTCTCATTCACCCATTGACACCAACACTGGCTGGGCTGCCATCGCGAGCATGCTGTTCTCATATCAAACATGAAAAAAGTAATCCACTGTAATCCGTATACATCCTACGAAATGAATTTGTAGTAATCCACGTAAAAGTTAACCAGGAAGTAATAAGAGCATAGGAAAGAGATTGTGGTGGAAGGACCTGCCAAAAAGACCAGACATTCACCCAGGAGGCCGTTTGTGGTCCGTGTGAAACCAGAGGTCAACATTGATTTATTTGTCACGTAACTGCCGTACTTTAGTAACGCCACTTCTGTAGTTATCTTAACCCAAACCACAACCTGTTCCTACACATAAGTAGATTTGTTGACCCCTGTGAATACGGAAGTTGCATTTAATCTCTATGATAGATTCTGCATTCACATCTATGTACAATCTGTATGCAACAGGACCATGTGAAGCGTTCTAGTTTACGTTTGTAGTCTGAGTAGTAGTGACTAATCATGTTCAAAAAAGGCGGAACGCACTGGCCAAAATGTAATCTGGGAACCCACCGGCTATCGTCTGACGATGATTTTGATTTTTATTGGTTAAAAATTAGGTTGTAAACTGGCTGCTTGTGAAACAATCCGGTCGCACACTTCATCTCTCAACTCCAACTCTGATCTTGCGTCTTACGTTGCTATTCTGACTGAAAACAATAAAAAAAAAACAGAAAAGGAAATTTTGACCGGGATATCCGCTGGCTGCACCGGATTCCAGGAAATATAACCGCTTGCCGCCAGAAAATGCACAAAGAAATGGGGAATAGCTTTTCGTAGGATATCATACAAACCATATATGAGGATACAACGTCAGGAGCCACTTGGGGTTCAGTGTCTTGCTCAAGGACATGCGGAGGGATTGTACCGTCAACTTTGTGATTGGAGAACAAGCCGCTCCACCTCCTGAGCAACAGCAACACTATAAAGCCACGTTATACCCCCCCCTCCCAAGCGTAAGGTATTTCTTTATCAAAATTGTCATCCTACAGCCTGAAAAGTAGCACATCTTACTTGTTAATTTATGATGTAGCAGTTGTAGGAGGTATGAAGGTATGAGGTAATCCTTTCCTGTCTCCAAATAATTTGAACGCACCTACCGAGATACAATCTGCCCTTTTTTCACACTGGTCCCAGTAGAAAAGCACAGGTGTTACTGAATATCTGGTTACTGAGTATCCAAAGTAAATGACAGTGTGACAGTAAGCCAGCATGCACAACACCTGAAACTGAAGCAGCTACATGGAAGTCAGCCCTCATTAATTTGATTTGTGTCAACATGTCTTCAGTGAAAAGGGGCTAAAAGCTGATAAAAGTTAATTTACTCAAAGAATTCTCAAATGAACACTTTTACATCACTGACAACATGCTGGCGACAAAAACATTTCACAGTTCTGTGATCCTTTTTTTTTAAGCTTTGCAGAGTTTTACTTTGACACTTTCCCATGCACAAATGTGCGTTCCTGTTACAGTTCCAATGTTATATGACGCCTATATCCAACACATTCTCACTCCCAACCCGTCAATTAGTAACTCCCGGTCGTCAGCTCCAGCGTCAAGTTTCCACTAGTTATATGCACGGTGTCTTCTCATAATAAACTTCCATCTGCACAGGCAGTGAGGTTTAGGTCAACAAAACCACTTGGTTCGGTTTAGGAAAAAGAGCACGTTGACGTTAACTTGACTCACCTGCTGCGGGTGAACGAAAGAGTCACGTGACTAGCAACACACTTGAGTCACATAATTAGCAACACACAAAAAAAACATCACAAGTGGGTTTACGTTGGAGTTAGTTGAAAGCGCGTTGCGTCGGTATAAGACGCCGAGGGGCACCGACCAAGTGTCTGTATTTGACGAGTTGGGAGCGAGATATTAAGGCTAGTGCATCTTCACACACTACAGTACATGTATCCCAATGACGCACTGGGTTACACCACAGGCAATCTCAAGACCAAGTCTATCTCTGCCCTCACAATAGAACAAAGACCAACTCAGTGTCAAGACCATTTAGGGATCCTCTGTTCTGCCTGAGAGAAGCCTTCGATGGCAGTTGTTCGTGGCCAACCACAGATGCAAACCAAACAGAATGACAGCCTTTGTTTTTTTTTCCTCCCCTGTGTTACTGCACGGAACAGAATCTCATTCAGCACTGGTTCAAAGGCAGCACAGCTGAATCTACCCTATTCCCATTTTTTTCACACTAGTGCCCGTAATTATCTGTGTCTTAGCACTGACGTGACACTGAACTCATCACCAAACTGTTTTTTTCAGCCTGCCTTATTCTCCCCGGAGCTGAAAACGGTCATACATAGTGCTGTTGTTAAAGTGCATGATGTCCAGGAAGGGAGTGGATAATGAAGCCCTGTGCAATTACTGCCCGTTTTGTTTTTTTTGTATTATTATGATCATTAGTGAAAGAGCTTTATCTTTTTCACGATGGATCACGTGTCACTTTTTCCGTCCTATTAATTGTAATTGATGCTGGGTGCAAGAGTGTATGCTTTATTCTCAGGAGAATATATATACAGTATATGCACTTAAGCCTCCTCAAGGCGTGTTGGATAAAAGCCTTGAAACACATATGAGAGTGTGTCAGGAAGTAGGGAGGTGGGCAAGTGTGCATTTGGACAGGATGTGTACCATTATCGGTCGTCACGGGCAAATCATCATCACCACCACCAACAGCAGTGCAAAATGAGCCTCCAATATAAAACAATACAGTGTGGAGAATCTCAATACACAGACTAGGGTGAACCACTGCTCAGGACAATATATTTTTTAAGAAAAGGTAATCTAATTCATCACTGGATTCTGGGGGGAAAACTGTGCCTCTTAAACTAAAGAACAAAAAAACAACGCAATATGAGAGACTCCAAAGCTTCATTTTTAAATAATTTAAATGTCAAAGATGCTTACAATGATAACAGCAATCTTCAAAATGTTACAAATCAGCATCATGATAACAACATTTCTCGATTGTGTTTGAATAATGCATATCTTAATTAGCCTACTATCACGATCAAATTCATTAAAAAAAACTTGAATATCCAAATGAGGTCCCTGTATCTTCTGACTGAGAATTTTATCTGACTGTAAATGTAGATATGATTTCAAATCTCCGGCCAGCGATCCTGTCACAGACTATCCCAATGACGTGTGTTATCATATAAATACCCCCCCCCCCCCCCCCCCTCTCTTCATATCAACATCCAAGTAGTCAGGCTGCGAACGGCCGGTGGACTCCGTATTGATGCGCGGCTGTTATGAGCTATTATATCAATACTGCCACTGCCCGTGAGTGTGTGGAATCGGCTCGGAGCTATTTTAAGGGTTCAGACTTGGACAGGCGACAGGGGAAATATATGGCGGGACAGTCGGCTGATTTACAAAGGGGAGGCGAGGCGCTGTGCTCTGCAGCCCGTCCGCTTCTTTTCTTTTCTGTCCTTTTTTATCGCGTTGGGCAAACCCGTGGAGAGAAAACAAGTTTACAGCTCGGTGGCCTATAAAAAGGAAACGACTGCACTCGTATTTAAAGTGACACTTGATGAAACGATGCCAAGAATGCGTCGATTGAACTCGATTCATCATGTTCTCGGTGAGATTTATTCCCAGAAATGTGTGAGTGGGGGGGATTAAACAGCAACTCAAACTGAGCTGCAAACATGAAGTTACACGGCGACTACATGAAGTGGCCGATTTGGACTTCACGTAACAGTGTTGATATTATTCTTATTATTGTGACGCACGCGTCGCGTAATTCTGGCGACGATTCTTCCCGAAGCCTTCTCTCCGCTCTGCTTCCCGTTAAAACGATCAGCCGCTGCTTTCACTTTGCCTCCTCGGATCGACATCATTGATCCCCCTTTCTTTTTATTTTTTTCCCCCCTGCCAGGTGATTTATTTTTTCTGACATGATCGGCGGTGAATGCCTCGCTGTCGCTCCCAGGCAAACTCTATGCAAGGCTAAATGCACATCAAGCAACCCCCCCCCCCACCCCCCCCCAAAAAACCCAACAACTCTGCATCCTCTCATCGCGGGGCTTTGCGGTGTTACGAATCTGCAGCTATGCTCCACAGAACCATGGTTTGCTGGATGCAAACACACACACACAGCCACAATAATGAGAGCGAGTCTCTTCTAAACTTTGACTCTGTCCTCTATAATGAAACTGCGTGCTGGTCTACGGGTCGTGCATGCTGCACATCGGACACCTAGGTGAAGCACAAACTCCTTTCAAATGGAAGTGACTCTCACCGGAGCAGTTCCAGCCGGTTGGCGTCTGGCAGTCGCTGAGGGACGAGGGGAAGGCGCGCAGCTGCTCCACAGGTAAAGTGGCGAGGAACGAGACGAGGGTGATCCTGAGCCAGCCTCCCGCCGTCCCGCCCCGCTGGCGCAGCCGCTGGGGCTCCTCGAGCGGTGCCCGCGCCGCCGCCGCCGCCGCGGAGGGACCCATGTCTCACTGGCCCCGACAGCACGGGCGAGGTGGGGAAGAGACGCAGACTCGCACCGACAACTCCAATCCCGGCAGGTACAGCGGCGCGCCTAGAGACCGCGAGCGGACCATTTTCCGTGCGACACCGCGCGCCCCATGTAGTAGTGCCCTGGTGGTAGTCTGACCAAAAAAATTGGGTTCCGCCCGATCCAGGGGAGGCTGCCGCAATAAGAGGAGGACCTGGTGGGTGGTGGAGGGGGGAAGGAGGGTGTGCGGGGGGGTACGGGTGAACTGCCGAGGGCTGGTGAGCAATGGAGGAGGTATAGTGTGCGGGATGGAGGCGGGTGGAAAAAGTTAGCCAGGCGGGCAAGACGACTTGCGAGAAGGGAAGGATGCCCGAGGATGAGGAGAAGGGGAAGAAATATGAGAAAGAAAAGAAAAAAGAGGGAGGGGGGGTGATCCGAAAAAACTGTGAAACCGAGAGGATGGAGCCAGAGTATCCCACGGACAGCAGTGTGTGGAGGCGACGATTGTTGTGTGATAGTATCCACGGGTGAAACGAGCAGCTCTCCGGCACGAGCGCAGCGGTCCTCCCGTTTACTTTGTAGACTATGTGCGGTGCGTTCAAAGTCGCAGCGAGTTGGTGCCTCCCTCTCTGTCTCTCTCGCTCTCTCTCTCTCTCTCCCCCTTATGTCCAGCTCTATCTCTCTCTCTCTCTCTCACCAGCAGCTGGTTGCTACAGTGGTTATGATCACATGGAGTGTGATGCGAAGGAGGGAGGGTGGTGCTCCTCCAGTAATAATTGGAATATCTTACTGGTGGAGGCAAAAGAGAGGGAGAGAATGAGAGAGATAGGGTAAGTAAAAAGAAGATGGAAAAAAGCAACAGAAGAAAGTCAGAGTGCTCCAGGTGTAACCCTATCAGTTGGTGGGGCCTACACCATGGATATGACTAAAAGGGCGATGATGCACTGCCTTTATAATTGGCCGGGAGCATTTTTTTTAAAGTCTGCGGGAATCGATTCGTCCAGCCTGGCTTCGGATAATTGCTCCGCTTTGAAACGACACGGACGCTATTCCTGGGTCTCTGCCTCCAGGCAATCCAGAGAGACCTCAATATTATTCATATTTCGGACATAACCTACTGCTTTCACGCGGGGCAGGATGTGGCTAGTAATTGACACGCTTTCGGCCATGAAAGCCCGACAAAGTGTCACCCTCTTTGAACCAAGGAAATTGGAAGCCATGCGCAAAGGGGCTGCTGTTGGTGCCTGTCACGACTATTAAGATACTTGACCTCATGACTATAAGGAGGCAGCGCTACAGCTGCCTGTAAACAAATAAGCCTTTTTTATTGCCTTTCACTGAATTAAAGCTCATTACTTGGGGATATCCACCGTTTGTCTCCGCCGAGGGGGTTCGTGATACACGTGTTCCATCAGCTGCAGCAACAGCAACAAGATGCATGTAATCACACACACCTGCACGCTAGAGGTCTTCTGTGGCATCACAATGAAGAAAACAATATGGATTTGTTCTCACACACACACACACAGAGGGAGGTGGATGGGACCCAGAGGTTCACTAGGACAGTGATTCTTTCAGTTTTGCACCTGTGGGCCGCGGGACCGCATAGGTTATCAATTGAAGACACCAGAGATATTACTGTTATCTATGAGACGCTCAGTTACAATATAGCTTCCCACCACCTGGTGGCGGTAATGCGTCAGTCAGTTGTTTAACAAGCTGCAATAAGCACAAGAAGACACTCAGCTAGCCGCTAGCCTGTAGCGAAAGTTATGGATAAGTTATTAAAAAGAAAAAATGAAGACGACAGTGGTCCATTTGGGTCTCCAAATATCCTTTTAGAGCTCCGCCTGGATCTCTTCATGGAAGAAACTCTGTAGAATGGTCATACTTTGTCCAATCTTCTTCAAATGTGAGGCAGTTGTTCACTGATAGTGTAGTTACAGCCCTATACTGTCATTCACCTGAAAAATACAGCCGCAGTTATTTATACTGAAAGATACATTTTTATTTTATGCGGACAAAAATCTTCAATTTCTACTGACTCCAAAGGCCCACTGCTCTGTTTCTGTATGACCTACAGGTTTCCTGACACTTGTGATGCATATAGTCAGAGTGATTCAGAAGCTACAGCCATTTTAGTGAGGTCAATTAGTTAAAGTGTTAATATTTGATTGGGCCCCGGGACACTTTGTACTTGAAAAGTTGGGCCCCAGGGGTGCGCGAGCTGCCTCTAGGGGGTGCGCGAGAGGAAAAATGTAATGGCGGTGCAGTCCTGTCTCCTAAAAATTACGTTCCCCCAAAACTAAAATGCATTCTCAATTACGTTTTACCACGAATGTATTTTCTCTCTGATTACGTTTGTGTTTGACGTACAAATACGTTTCTCATCAACATATCTTTGCCATACTCTAGTCTTTATTATTTTTCTGTGATCTGCCTCGCCTCTGCCCCGCCACCCACGAGTTGTTGACCCGCGGCCTGTTCCGAGGGCTGACAGACCTGACGATCGGGTGCCTCGCGGCGGGGGCGGCTGGAGACCTCACGTCCCAGCGCCAATGGGTGAGCCCCGCCACTCGGAACCATAAAACTAAGTCCCGGATTTCACCCGGGGGACATTCTGGAGGTATTGTGACCGGGTGATGTGCCTCGTTGCTGGGGAGGTATGAGCCGAGAGTGGCGGGGTGTTATGGAGGTATATATTACAACTCGGTGTTGTTCCCGTGCGTGGATGAGCGCATTTCTGCCGGAGACAGGCGGCGTGTTGTGGTAGTATTCTGACCGCGTAATAGGGAGAAGGAGAGGCGGTGGTGGAGAGGGAAAAATGTTAAAGAGATGGTGGAATGTATGATTGGAGAGAGAGAAGCGAAAAAGTTGGACGTGATCCCGGTGTCCAACAACAACGCATCGATGCTTTGTTCAAGACATCCTGGCTACATTAGTCGGTCGCGTGAAGAAGAGTGAGTTTTACTCTCTGCAAGTAGACGAGCCTACAGATGTGGCCAATCTGTCCAATCGTCCGTTACCTTTTCGAAGGCACGGTGCAGGAAGAGTTTTTGTGTTTTTTATCTTGTAAACAAACGCCACTCGCGAGCAAACTGTTCTCTCATTAGTCCAATTTTTATGCGGCTCTGTTGCTTTTTTTTTTTAAGGTGTGTGTGTGTGGGGGGGGGGGGATTGGGGGTGCGTGAACCCGGTCGGGATGTAGAAGGGGGTGCGTGGCCTAAAAAGTTTGGGAACCGCTGATTTATATCATACATCATTTATATAGTTTATATTTGATGATCAATGTGTTTTCTTGCCAGACGGCAAAACTGTCGCTGAGGACCGCGAGCCGACTGAGGAGCTCCACAGCTCGACGCGTCCCGTGTTTGCACGAGCCGTCCCACCGAAAGTGTGAACCTGGCGATACAGGAGGTGAGACTACATTTGACTATGGAACGCCTGGTAAATGCTGAGGTTGCTTATGAGTGCGCGGGATGTTTAATGACTGATTTTTAATTTTTGTCCACTTGGGGGCAGCGGATGCAAGCTGTAAACACAACACTGACATATTATCGCCTTTTCTACGTCGGTATTGCAAACTCATGACTGGCTTTTTTACTCATCCAGCAGATACGCACATTCATTCATGAGTGGCGTTTGTGGATAGCTGATGAATGTCAGTCTCTACCAACTCCTGAGATAAAATATCTCGCAGAAAGTTTAACTGGTTAGATCTGTTTTCCACTAGCCGCCAGCTTATCTCAGAGCGGTGCTCTCTGGCTGTATTGGGTTGTAGCTGCCGCGGCAGTGGGTCTATCACATGTCGCATTAAACTTGAAGAACACATGCGTTGATGGGCTGCCAGTGTTGTAAGTGGGCATTGTGCTAAGATTTTAATTCATCAAGATCAAAAATATTAATGTAGTGGGTACAAATACTGGCGGGTGAGCTGCAGGCCAGATGTTGGAGCAGACAGGCCATTTATCAAAGAGTTGGTGGTTTAATCACCAGCTTCCTTGAGAAAGACACTGAACCCAAAACCTCTCCCAGTGTGCATGTATGTGTGAGTAGAAACAAAAGCATCTACCAGACGAATGTAATGTTTAAATTGATCCCAAAACAAAGACGTGTACAGTCTTTGTCAGTAAATTTGTCAGGCAAAAGTTATGTATAGCATCAGCCTGAGGAAAAGAGAAGGCTAACTTGCAGAATAGCGGCATGGCAGCCCAAAGCTGCCTTTGTACCAGTGCTAATTTGGAATTCAAAGCAAGACTTCTCTTTTTGCTTCCAGCAGTCTTCATTTGTCCACTGAAGCATTTGGGCATACTGTAAAGTTGTTGCTTTCCAGGCAGCCTTGTATATAATCTGCTGTGTGAAATAGGAGTACACTAGGAGAAACAGGAGTTCAATACGAGTTTTACTGTAATGACATATGAGAAGCTGGTTAAACCATTTTTTTGTTGGCAGTGGAGTACTTCGTATTAAGTGTGTGCTTTTCTTTCAGTAGCACAGCTGTGGAGAAGAAGCTTTAGTCCTTGCTTCCATCAGTGACACCTGTAACACATTTGCTAATCTTACTTTCACTGAGAGTCCTGGCAGAGGGAGAAAAAAAGCTACTTGCCAGCGTTCTGTTTTTTTGGAGCAATCACCAACAGGACCAGACGGGCCATTTTGGACCAATTTTCCTGGTGGGCAGTTTCAACCGTTTTGGCTGATGCAACACATTGCAAAAGAAAAGACAGAAAAAATCTCAACTCCTGGGGGCTGTCACGGACTGGTTGTGGGGCGGAGAAAGCTATCACGTGGACACTGGTCATGATCTGACTCTTTTCGCATATGGTCATAACTCAGCTGCTTTTAATCCAGTCTATTGAGCACAAAGACATGTTAGTGAATGTTGGCGGGTCTGAGTCAAAGGCCCAGGAGAACCTTTTATTCCCATTCCATCCTGTTTAGCTTGAGTATGTGCATAGGCCAGTTGCCACCACTGTGATTTGTAGCAGGGAATGCTGACTTAAGAAGTTGAATGGGTTTTCTTTTTCGGGGTTTTGTTTTACTGGCATGGGATGCAAACAAAGCAGGAGTTTAGTGCGAATAGGCTCGGCTGTACGGACGAGTCGAAAAAGCCAAGAGGAATCTTTGAAGATTTTGCAGGTTGACTCAAAAGATTTGGACCACTGTGCAACCCTTTCTCCTACAAAATGACCTTCCCGTACAACTAAACTCTATCACTTACATTTCGAGGGCAACACATTTTCATCCTGGATTACAGTTTAAACGTAAAAAAAGAAACGCAACAAAGTACTTGGTTAAGTTTACTGTCGTAAAAGCATCATGGTTTGACATGTGATTGGTATGTTTGTTACGTTATTTAAGTTACAGACGTGAATTAAAATCAGTCAATGTTGACTTCTAGTTTTGAATTTGTGAAAATTTGTCAAAAACAAGCCAGGAGAAAAATATGTTTCACTTGAAACAAGTATGAAATCTCAATGAATAAAATGTCACAATAACCCTAAATAATAACTGATCACCCATGTTGCCCTGTCAATAGTTTTAAAGATATTTCTTTCATCCAGTGTAGCATCACAACTGTATCAATGAGTGTGAGGACAAACAATGAATCACGGAATACAGTATTTGTAGGCACCAAACACGGTTGCTAGCAGTTAGCAGTGCCGCTAACACTTTAGGTGTTCATCCCTAACACGCCAGAGCAGCCATAGCAAAATGACACTGATACAAAATCTGTAATCTAAGAAAATCAGTTCCTAATTTGAGATCAAAATGAAGTACCGGTAATTAAAAACATTAATTAAGGGCAACACACATCAGTCGCGTATGATGCAAGTCAGAACACCCACTCCCGTTGTTTTCGAAGCAAACACACTGTTGGTATCTTGAAACGTGTGATTGCGGGTTAATGGATGTCATATCTTCGGGATATGCCACTGTCCTATTTACAAATGTCAACACACAGCAACTTTCCAGAAAAGCACCAGTTTATTTATATTCACTCCTGCTGTGTAACCTGCTGCTGACCGAAAAAAGCCGGTCTCAGGTTCGCTTTGTTAGAAGAGCAATGTTAATTCAAATGGTGAATGGACTGCATTAATACAGCGCCTCTCTACCTTAACTCACAAAGCTCTTTACAAGTCACTCACACACACAGCTACGCAGCGATGGTAGCAGAGCTGCCGTCCAAGTGGCGTGCCTATCGGGAGCGACTCGGGGTTCAGTGTTTTGCCCAAGGACACCTCAACACGCAGACGGGGGGAGTCGGGGATCAAACCGCCAACCTTGTGATTTATAGACGACCTGCTCTACCTCCTGAACCACAGCCGCCCCCCTTCAAGAGTGACATGTACCAACCCAGCTAAAGCGATGATAAATGGGTTAATAATGACATTAGCGGCGGCAGTGGCGTTAGCCTCTGGCTAAAGCAGTAGTTTTGTCCCATCAGCATTGTGTTGCATCTTGTCTAGAGTAGCTCTGAATGGGCTTTCTAGGCCAGTTGATGGTTGACCAACAACCAATTTGTCACACACGCTGTATCAGCCTGGATTCCTGGATCAAGGTTGGTGATGCCCTACTTGCTAGAAGCTAAACCATCCATCTTCCTTCGGCTACCTACAGACAGTAGTCTCTCTTTTTCTGATATAGCAGCAAAGCACACCTTGAGTGGTGAATGCCTTTGTTCTAAGCAAGCTTATACTAGAACTTTGGTATAGTGCACCATGGTAACTTAACCAGGCTAGCATAGGATGAACAAATTAGATCTGACATTTACTAAAAAAGACATGGGTACCATTGAGTCATGCAAAGGGACGAACCCATCCTTGAGGAGCAAATTGGTCCTGGCCCTCATTCTTGTCCTTGCAAGCAACAACAGAGCACTAGCCTAGAGATTCACCATGCAGGTAAGCCAATCCAATGTGTATTGGCCAACCTTGCATTATATCATTTGCACGCAGGAAGCTAAAGGAATTGAGGTTTTCTCATTTCACATTTTCTACTTAAGCAGACACAGCTACTTCTAATCATGTGAACCTTACCAGTGAGAGCTAATGTGTATAACACGGTTCAAAATTTGTTTTCAATCCCAATACATAGACAAAAATAATAACTTATTTCACACGTGAATGTTTGTGTTGGGTGTGTGTGTGTACACCTGTCCAAGACATGCATGACTTGTAACTTTCTTTCAGATGTCAGGAGTGCAGAATTAAGCTCACGCTTACATTCCTGAAGCGGTTAAGAGAACTCGGTCTGGTTCTGTGTAGGTGGACACTTACAGTGCCAGCTGTGTTTGAGTCAATCTTTGTGCAAAACTTCACCCACATGGATTTGCAGGGTGTAAAATGAACCATCTTTGGTTTTGGATGAGCGTTACCTCAAGGCCAGTCAGAGTTCTCCGCTATTCCACTCAACTCCAGTGACCAAAGTTGATAAAGGTCAGCACAGAACAGACCGGGCTGAGTCTCCTCCTGATTGCTGCTCAAGAAAAGTGTTCTGTGCCGGCTGCAGAATTTACAAGTATCTCAAGCTTTAACACGGCTGCAACAGAGTACACTTCTCACTGCGGCGAAACAGTTATTTCTAAAACATTCCTCTTCTCATTTATTTATCCATTAGTCTGACTGAATACCTAGCCCGGTATCAGTGACGCCCATGCGGGCATTGGGAAGAGGAGGTCGGCCTAAACGCAGCCTAGCCCCAAGCTAAAGGCTAACTAATTACATTTCTGAAATGTACACCGTCTCCTGAGAGAGCATTCTGGAATAACACTCAACCCTGTATCAGATATCTGATGATTGATTTTTACCTCATAATTACTCGAATGTATTAATAAATCATCCATTTCTTTAGTAAATCCAGGGGATGACAATGTCATGGGAAACATTTTCCGGTGTATATTACCCACGGCCAAAGTTGAAAGGTTAGAGTGCATTTAAAGGCGTATGGTATGGAAGTGTGTCGGCATGTTGCGGTGATTGCTACGATGCATTGTCACGTTACTGGGCTCTTGGAAGCAATGGCAGTTTCTTGTGTGTGTGTGTGTGTAACTTGTGAGCCAGGCGCTTGTCAAATTAAACTTTTGTCACGACTCCAGTGTGTGAGTTTCTCCCCTCGTGTAGCTGCAGTACTTTCAAACTATGATTATGTGCAAGTTCTTGAGAAGAGAGTAGGCTGCCATGTGCAGAGCTGCTGTTCCATGAATTGTCATCATTACCATCATCATCACCTCAAGCCTTAATATTCATCATCATTGACACATTTATTGTAATTTCCTCCCCACCTTCTCAATCATTGTTTTCTTTTCAGGTCCTCACTGGCCAAATATCTCTCATCGTCAATGTATTGATTCAAAAGGTTTATTGCTGCTGATGACAATAACGCAATAACGCATTCGCGAAACTCCCTCATTTCGGTCGTAGGCAATTTTACTTGTACACCGAGAGCAGCACTGAAATGCATCATCGTTGTTATTTATATTGGAATTGAAAGAAACGACACGGAATATTATGCGAGCATACAATACATGCGTGTGTCTGTGTCTTTGTTTTCGTGTGCTCCAGTACAAAACTGGCTTCATGCTGGTGCTATTAGCGTAACAGGAAAGTCATTGTTAAGGCAACACTGTCTCCTAGAAATGTATATACTGATCTGTTTTCCCAATTTAGCTTTGAAGGGAAAGTAAACGCTGCCTGGATCATGTTCCCTGGCAACATTTTTTCTTGTATAAGCACTTTTCTACACCGCATGCGAGTCGTAAGGGGGTGGTCTGGGTGGTTTGGAGGCTATTCAAAAGGATACCTGAGATTGGGAATCTTTCAGGTTGGAGAAAGCTTGTAGTTTTGGTTAAATGTAAATAAATTAACCATAAAAAGTAATTTATGTAGTTGCTACGACTGGATATTATACAACCGAGTATGCTTGAGTGTCTTGGCCTGCAGCAGCATGTTGAGGTTCCCACTCACACCAAGGGGCACACTCTGGATCTGGTTATCACCGACTCTGCTACCATCAGTAACCTGCAGGTTTATGATCTCGGTGTGTCCGACCACAAGGTGGTCTCAATAGACCTAAACGTCAAATGTCTTTCCGGAACTGGAAAAACATTGACTCAGCCACAATGACCACGGATCTCCAGCTCATCACCTGCCCAGCCTCTGCATCTATGGATGAATTAGTGGAACACTATAATACATCCCTGAGCAGTGTTTTTGATCTCCATGCCCCTGTCAAGTCACGTGAGGTAATTTTCTCACGCTCCGCTCCATGGTTCACACATGAGCTGCGGAAAATAAAAACAGCTGGGCGTGTTCTGGAACGACGCTGCAGACACTCTGGGCTCACTGTCCACAAACAGGCTTTCCGTGAGCATCAAAGGGCCTACTCCAAATCCCTTAAAGATGCTCGCTCACAGTACTATTCCAGCTTAATCAATAAAAACCCTGGCAACTCGAAACAGCTTTTTTCAACCATAAACCATCTCCTGAAACCACAATCATCCTCTTCAACTGAGGCTACAGAGGCGCAATGCAACAGCTTCATTGACTCTTTCAGATCCAAGGTAAACAACATTCGCTCTCTGATGTCCAGCTCTCCATCTTTGCTTCCCTCTGATACCAACACCATATCAGCGAGTGTGCTGTCTCCTCTACATCTTGCTGAGGTTCAGGAGAGCCATGTTGAGGAAATCCTCAGAAAAATGAAACCCTGTACCTGTACCCTGGACCCCATTCCTACTGCTCTGCTCAAATCACATATCCCCACTCTCAGTCCTTTGATCACCAAAGTTGTTAACCTTTCCCTTCAGTCTGGCTGTGTCCCACCTGCACTCAAGGTTGCTGTCATCCGTCCCCTTCTCAAGAAGCCCACCCTGGGCCCAGAGGTTCTAGCCAACTACAGGCCTATCTCCAACCTCGCCTTCCTGTCCAAAGTGTTAGAGAAGGTAGTTGCTTCTCAACTTCAGGACCACCTCAAACACAACTTGTTTGAAAAATTTCAGTCAGGATTTCGTTCAGCCCACAGCACTGAAACAGCTTTGCTCAGAGTGACGAATGACCTGCTGATGACAGCCGATGCAGGATCACCCTCACTCCTCATCCTCCTGGACCTGACTGCTGCATTTGACACAGTGGATCACACTATCCTCCTACAGCACCTCCATACCACCATTGGACTATCAGACTCTGCACTCAAGTGGTTTCAGTCCTACCTTTCAGGCAGAACTGAATATGTGTCACTGGGAAGATGCAAGTCCAGACTGCTCCCCGTCTCCTGTGGTGTTCCGCAAGGGTCGGTCCTCGGCCCCATCCTCTTCATTATTTACATGCTCCCCCTCGGTCGTGTCATCAGCAGACATAGGATGTCTTTCCACTGTTATGCTGATGATACACAGCTCTACATCAAAACTGCCCCAAGCCCCTCTGCAGCCATGTCATGTCTCACCTCCTGTCTTGGGGAGATAAAGGCGTGGATGAGCAACAACTTTCTCCAGTTAAACAGTAGCAAAACCGAAGCCCTCCTTGTTGGCACTCCACACCATGTTCAGTCATCCTCCATAACTCATCTCACCTTCGACGGTCAGGTCATCCCCCTCGCCTCCACAGTCACTAATCTGGGAGTTAAGTTTGACCCACACCTGTCCTTTAATGACCATATAAAACACCTGTGCAAAACCTCGTTTTATCATCTCAAAAACATCTCCAAACTCCGCCCCACTTTAACCCTGTCAGATGCAGAGAAGCTCATCCACGCCTTTATATCCTCAAGACTGGACTACTGCAACGCACTATTCACTGGGATCACTGCCAAGAACATCCAGAAGCTGCAATACAGCCAAAACAGCGCTGCCAGGATCCTGATGAGAGTCCGGAAGTATGAGCACATAACACCCATTCTGCACTCCCTACACTGGCTCCCTGTCTCATTCCGGATTGATTACAAAGTCCTACTACTCACACATAAATGCATAAATGGACATGCACCTCCCTACCTACAAGATCTCATCACTCCCCAAATCTCCACCCGCACCCTCAGATCATCAAGCAGCTCGCTTCTCCGGGTCCCCAGCACTAAGCTCCGCACCATGGGCGACCGGGCCTTTGGCTCGGCAGCTCCACGCCTATGGAAGTCTCCCTGACCACCTAAGGGCAACACAGACACTGGTCTCTTTTAAGACTGGCCTAAAAACCTTTTTATTCAGGAAAGCCTTTCTGACCTAAGTCACTGTCAGTTATTTCTTTTGTGTTTCCGTTCATTCACTGGTTTTTATTTTATTATAGTTTTTTTTATGTTTTAACTATGCTTTTTACCATGTTTTACTATGTACTGGCTCTGTGGCACTCTGAGATTTAAAAAAAAAAAATGAAAAGTGCGTTACAAATAAAATACATTATTATTATTATTATTATTACAACAACAAATTAAATGTGTAGTCAGTGAAAATATTGCTAATATATTCAATCTCAACATTTGACAACTTGGCAAATACTTTAATTAACAGTTTCCTGTGAATTAGGCTTTACATTAACAAAAAAACTTTTTTAGAGCATGTGACAAAGACCCTCTCCATTGCACACATTTGTGGACTGTCCAGACAATAAGAGACTCACACACTGAGTTGAATGTTTATTGTAAGGTTCTGATATGGTCTCAGGAGTAATTATTGAAGGTCGGGCCTGTAGACAAACATATTATTAGTTTGCTTATCTGTAACTTAAATGATTGAATATATGAATAGTGTTGTCAAATAACATGCATGTTCTTACTTACCTCTGCTGTGTTTCCTCTCCAGGGTGTTCATCCTAAAAGAGTCCACAGGGTACAAGCCCACCATTTTATAATTCCGGGAATGTACCATGTGGGAATTACTAGAGGGGTGGTAGGAAAATTGAATCCTCTGTTCGGGCTAGAGATGATCTCTATGGTGAAGTTTTACCACAATAGAGATCAGATAGAGAATTGACCTTTAGAATGTTAGGCATCTATTTTAATGTATTGTTGTAGATTAGGGGATTGTGTGGTAGAGTGACGGGCGGAGTCGCCTATCTTGCAGTGATGTGGAGGTCCTCGTTAGTGACAGGCTATATAAGGCTGCCATGATTACATCTAGTCGGTCGCTGCCAGGACCACATGCTGCCTGTGGTCCCTGGAAAAGTTATGCCATGCATTTGTTCGTTGTTTTTGTTGGTGAAATAAACACCTGGTTGGGCACACGTACTCTCTGTGTCCTCCTACTTCCAAAGTCCGGCCGCTGCGGGCCAGCCTAACAGTAACCTAGGCTGCATTATGTCTCTTTAGAAATGTATTTGCTGTTGTGAATTAGTCATACATAAATGTAATTTTAATCAGATAGGGTTGGTTCCAGAGCTCAGGGCAGAAAGTTTCTTGAGGGAAGTTTTTTTTTTTCTCAAATTAGCAAGCCTGTGCATTGAATTAATAACTAGTCTCCAAAAATGTCTTCTCCCACTTAAATATCTCACCTCCATGCCATTTGTACTCTCCCCGCTTTTATTACTCACTGGACTGCCAAGACTTAATATACTGGAGTTAAAGTGGCTAAAATCAATATTTTTTATAAGAACAATGTATCAAATGACAATGTGAAAACAATGTGAATGTGAAAGTGGTCGTCCGTACAGAGAATTATCCACTCAATCTGCAGCTCCCCTTGGCTTTATGGAGCTTTATAGTAAGTTTCAGCTTACTGTTTGGCTGTCCGGCCCACAACATATTACTGCGTTGACTCTCGCTGCACTCTCGCCGCCGTTTATGGCCGCAGCAGGAAGCTGTCAAAGCCAAAAAGTGTACACTATCTCCTCGGCCAACACATTCTCACTCCCAACTCGTCAACCCACGCTTGGTCAGTGGCCCTATACACTTCAAACTATGACACTCCATGCACATCTCCAGCGACAGTTTTGGACGTGTCAGGGGACAGCGTGTCAATTTCCACTCATTACATGCATATACTCTCTTTAAACTTTCAATGTAGGTTTACTTAGTTTTCATTTTGACTTACGCAACCTAAACTACTTGCACTTAGGTCATGGTTTTGGATTTTAAAAAACGCTTATGTAAAATAACTAAGTTTGTTACGCAACTGCCGAGAGCAAAGTACATAACTACAGTCAAATATGTCAACGTTGACATGGTGTCACACGAACATGGGTCTCCCAGGTGAACGTTCTGTGTTAGTTTGACCCATATTTGATGAGTTGGGAGTGAAACTGGGTTGGTTCGGGGCCAAACAGCAGACAGACAGGCGATTAAAACAGAGCTAAAAGAAGAGCTACGGTTGGATTTACATTCACCAAGTGGACAGCCACACGACTCCAATGACAGTGTTGCTCCGTAACTGCTGGATGGGTAAATGAGCAACAGTTTGCTAACAAGTTCGTCTTATCAACTTAAAAGGTGATATGTCAATGTTGTGTTCACAACTTATTATATACTGTCCCCAAGTGGCCAAAAAAAAACTTGTTACTGCAGGATCAAATCTAGATTTTGACTGAGAAATATTCTTCAGGTTTTAACTTTGATAGCAATTTTCTGAAGGCATATGCTGACACCCTCAATAGAAATGCAAGACTTAATAATTTGTGTCATTTCAAAAATGTTCCCTCTGATATGGTCAGCTCTTAACATTGTAAATGAAAATAAAATGCTATAGAATTTGAACTTTTTCAGTCCTTCCAGCGGAAAAGAAGCGTATCAAAGACATTTTTTTCACAAGTAGATGTGCTCTGGAACATGAATAAAAACAGGAACGAGGGGATCCATCCCTGACACAAAGCCATTCAGTCCATGAAATACCCATCATAAATATCCCAGTACTTTCAGTCTGGTGTATGCGTGAAGGAATGAATGAGGAAGTAGCGGTTACCTCTTCCCCACTCATGGGAACTAATAGAGTTAGCCTGAGGGTAAAAGCCTGTAGTGGAGGAGAAACGCAGCTGCAGCACTGTAGTTACTGCAAACTATACCACTTGGTGGATACTTGCAACTAAAGCACCACAACGAAAGATGATCCCTATATGTTAAGTGTGGATGGTACCAGTGGGAGTAAAGCCACTGTTCCTGGCAATAACTACCTATAGTAAGCTACGGTTATATGTTTTTTATTGTTTTCTCCAAATCGGAGAAAAGTTAAAACTGTTGCTTTCCTGTGGGCAGTTGACATGTGATGTACCTCTTTAGCTTTGTACTGCACCCACAACTTTTGACTTTCCTTCAGTGAATCTATCCCCTCAACTCACTACTTTCATTCATTTTTAAGATACGTAATATCCTAGGAACTGGAGAGAATTTCTTCAAATGTGGCACAATCATCCACTTGTACTCAAGGATAAACTGGTAATATTTGGGAGGTCAAATGTCAAGGTCACTGTCACCTCACAAAACACGTTTTTGGCCATAACTCGAGAATTCAAATGCTAATTGTGACAATTTCACAAATGGCTAATAGGATAGCATTATGAAGGGATAAACATGGACAGACTTGGACGTCAACTGCAACTTGACTGGTTGGCGGAGGCATCCAACCGAGAGTTTGAGGTCTAGTCTCTATCTGAAAGTCTACACACAACTTAGTTTAACCCACTCATACAGACGGGTCACAAGTTGTCTTTATGGAAAATACTTTTGAGTTTTCCTCAAACGTTAAAGTGTAAAACATGTGTACAGAGCCTAAACATATATGGTAAAATGTCATTTGAAATGTGGTACTAAAATGGTTCAATTTGGTACATCCATTCACTGGTATTTGTAGATTGCTTTAAACCCTACAACATTCATACTCACCACTGGCCATACCGACACAGAAATAGGATCAGATTCATTGGACTCAGATATGTATATTCATAACACTTGAGACATACCTTTCTTGGTATATGTATGTATGTGCATACAGAGTGATTACATAGGAGCAGATGTAGACGTGGTTGTGTGACTCAGAGCATCAGCATTCAGCAACTTGCATACAGAGTGTACCACCCATTACCTGCAAACCGGCTACCTCTCTCTTAGAACAGTGAATTTAATGAGCAGGTGCTGGGCAGAGGGACAAGAGGCGTTAAGCAGCTCGTCTCTCCTGATTGCAGGCAGCCGTGCTCGTCTGAGTTAGATGCTGAGGGAGGGATAAACCTGTACTATCCACCCTTCTCCCTGGGTCTCTGCTCTGTGTGTCACCTTCTGTTTGATTACATTATTATTAATCCATCGCCACACAGATTTAAGATGAATTATAATCACACAAATCCAAAAAGATCAAGAGTACCATAAAGAGTTACGATATTTACAAGTTGTACCTCATAGTATACATATCTGCAGTAATAGTTTGCATATTCCTATATAATTCATAGTCAACTTTCTTTTGTAGATCATTGTCAATAGTATAGGGCAACTATTAAGAGTACAAAAGTATTAAAGCACCAATTTCAAAATAACACAGTATGTACTGCTGGGTAGCTTAATCTATAATACATCATGTACAATTAATTTTGTTGATTTTTATTTTGTATCAATAATCAAAATATCTAAAGTAACTAGTGATAAGTACAATATTCTCCTCTGAAATTACCTTGAGTAGAAGTATAACTTAGCCTGAAATGAAGTACAAGTACCTCACATTTTTTCTTCAGTAACATACTTAAGTACATGTTACATTCCATCACTCCTGGTCTCAAAGTAAGAGCTGACAAACCTTCACACACTAGCCATTTTAGAATGTGTTATATGGACAAACAGTAGAATACCAGAATTGCGGCCAGCAGACCAAGCAATGATTGTACAAATGGTATTATGCGTCCAATTTACACAAAGTTCTCGCACACCATTGTTGGGCTCTGATCATATGGCTTAAACATGTGCTGTGGACAAAGACAATCAGGCCTTCGCTTTTTCAAGCAAAGGTCTCATCCTGACTTGTAGTTTGAGGAGAGCAAAGGGATTTCACACTCAGGTGTGAATTCCCCCCCCCAAATAACCATGGTAACCGCGGCAATCTCATTGGCCGAGAGCCAAGAGACCCCAGGACCCCTGTGGTTCGACCTCTGTTCTATAAAACTATCTGCTGCCCCCACTTCTATGCTTTTTCCAACTCTCCCTCCGGGGTTAACAGGAGGCACACACCGCTCTCCTCGCCCGGACCCCCCCCCTGTCCAGGCCACAGAGAATCCAGCTTTTCCCCCTTCGACCTCGGTTGAGTTAGGAAGCACACCACGCTCTCTTCGCTCGGACACCCCCGTCCAGGCCACAGAAGAACCAACTTTCCCCGCCAGCGCAACGCTGGCCACGTGAAAGCCACGAGGAAGCCCCTCAAACCCTCATCAAACCCTGACAGGTCACGAGCCGTTTTGCTGGACGAAACGACAGTGTTCCACTTTGAGTACGGCTCCACCAGCCCGCGAGACGAACCCGCATCAGCGATCCGTTCTCCGCCTTTCTTTTTATTTTGTGCACAAACCGGCACAGAGGAGCCCGACGAAGCCTCGCTCCTCTCCTGACCGATGATTACCGGGAGACCTACGGACCACGTCGTCTCAGCCGAAGTTAAACTGTCCTCCCTGCAGCGAGGATAGTTCACGTCTGCGTTTGCTCCAGAGCCATTCCACGACGGACCGAAACAGCGCCAGCTCAACACCGCGCGACACACAGCGCCCGCTGCAAAGCCGCGCCGACCCGCAAGCTCCCCCCCTGTCCCCCTTCCCGACGAGGAAAACGGACAGCTTTGCCACGGACACTTCCACGTTGCAACGAAGCATCTACAAGTAAGGTTCTTGGCATTTGGGCATAGCTTAGCTTAAATTAACTTAAGTTTAATTCAGGCCATTCATTTATATGTTGATATTCCCGTGTTTTTGTTGTTTAAATTACTGTCGCGTGATATCGAGATATTACGCAACTCCTCGCGGACGAGAGAAGCTCCGCTGTATTCGTGTATTAACTGTGACTGTTTGCTTGGATTTATTTGATTTCTTTTCATTGGTTTTACTACACTTCGTGTAGTATTCTCTGCTCATTAAATCAGCTCTGTGAGTGAAGTGTGGAATCTCGGCTATCGTACATAACTGCTGGCAGTTCTACCGACAACGGCACGTTATGTACGATACGCCAGACACCCCCATTATCACTACAACGCGGACCGCACGCAGAAGTCTGATTCATGAGCCCCCACCTTTTTTCTCTTTCCTCCTTTCACGAAACACACATACACATAGCTCCTAGCTCTACCCCTGGGGAACCTCGTTCAAACGAGCGCCTCACATCACGTGCTGCCCAGGCACACGTGAGTACATACAGCAGCCTAACTGCCATTTTGGTCCGCGTCACTCGACTCCGCCATCTTTGTAGTTTTTAGCTGTAGTTCTTAAGGCCCCTCCCCTTTGGCCCGCGTCACTCGACGCCGCCATCTTTGTAGTCTTTAGCGTAGCTGTAAGACTCCTTCCTGTTCACCCACAGACCCACACACACACATACACACACACACACACAGACATACACTCTCATCCATTTTATTCATTCTTTAGTTTAGGCATATAAAATTGTATGATAACGTTTGTTGGTTGCAATATTAATTGATTTGATCATTTATTATTTTGATTCAATAAACTCTGTTATACTTTCAGGAGCAGTCGTCTGTGATTACTTGTGCATATGTATTTGATAAGACTGTATGTAGTAGCCTGTGCTCGAACTTAAAACCTTCACTGTCACTGAATGTATAGTCATACGCAGACTATTGACATTATGAGTGACTACTAATTATGAGACTTAGTTTTATCGTTTGGTTATTGGTCCCTGTTCGCAGGGTGGTGCCCCGTTTATATTAATAATCATTAATAATTGTTACATACATCAATAATTCTATTGATGTCAAGAATTCAGTTTCTTAAATGCTGATAACCCAAACACGCTCCTTTAGATCCCAACACCATTATCCCTGCATATATATTTTTAGTTAAAAAGGCCAACAGCAAATGCTCAATCTTTGATGATATATATAGATTCCGTGTGAGTGTGTAAAGGGGACATACCATGAACAACTCCCTTTTCAGTGTTTGTGCCTTTTCAGTGTTTGTGCACATACATTTTACTTACCAAGATCAGCTGCCTAGATCAGGATGAGGGCTTAAAGAGACAGGAGCAAAAACACAGTACAATACAGGTATATTCAGACGGACACTATGAGAAAAATGTTTTTTTTAACATTAAATCATGTCAACATGTTCTAGTGAAATCCCCAAATGCAAGTATGCATCTCAAAATGAGCATGATATGTCTCTTTTAAGTTGATTTTCTCACTTTTGTTGAGTGGTCCATCACAACTGTCAAAGATGTTCGAGTAAACAAAGAAGTAGCCTCCAGTAAAAGTACAGAATGCAGGGACCTTAATAAAACAGTGATTTTGAAGCTGTGACTACTCATAACATTAAACTCTACAATATGACGTAAGAAGCTTCAGCTTAATGTGGGCACCAGCCAAACATAATAATAATAATAAAGCTACAAATTGGCAATTTTTTCAAAGTAGGTAGATATAGGAAACCCAAAAGTGCACATTTTTCTTTTTTAATTAAATCTATTCCCAACAGCGCTGCTACTTCCTTGAACATAAAATGCATCTCTTGGTGTGCGTCACCAGGTCTTCACTGTAAAAAGCTGCCTGCTTATATATGTAAATGTAAAAGCATTCATGAACTGGCTGTGTTATATCACTGCAGCAACAAAGAGTGGAAAATGTCATGCATTATTACTCAGAATGGTTTCATGCAATGATGAAACATCACTGGTGATGTCAGTGAGGGCATCAGTAGCCTCAGAACCAAGAAGCAGAAAATGCTGCTGATAGAGTTCATGATCTGTTCCTTCATTTGTTTGTTTGAGATGTTACAGTTTCATTTCACTTGCACAAATAATAAAAAAAACTAGCGAGCAAAGAAATACAAACTGTCTGTCAGACAAAAGAAATTCAGAGGGCATCACAACAGAAAAATGTCAATATGACACAAATGCTACCGAAAGAAGCAAAAAGGTAGATGAATAAAAATAAAAATCCATTATGCAGACAATGATAAACAATGCTATGAGGAAGTGCATATGCAAAAGAGAGTGAGAGGGAGAGACTGCAGGGACAGACTGGAGAGACATGATGCGATGCTTGTCAAATCCAAAGCATAAATCCATATGTAATTGACTCTTAAGACATTCTTTAACCAGTCTGCTGATCATATTACAAGAGCATATGAAATACATTCTTTAGGTGGATCTTGTGAGGTCGAAAATCCATCCATCCATTATCCTTAACAACTTACTCTTGGAGGGTCATGGGTGGCTGCAGCAGATTCCAGCTGACATTGGGCGAGGGGCGGGGTATGCCTTGGACAGGTCAACAGTCAATCACAGGACTGACACAGAGAGAGAGAGCGAGAGAGAGACACAGACAGACAGACTAACAGACAGACAGTCAAGCTCACATTCACACTGTAAAAGTTGCCATTTAACCTAACCGGCATGCCTTCGGACTGTGGGAGAAAGCCAGAGGACGGTGGGTTTCGAACCCAGGACCCTTTTGCTGCTGCAGGGTCTGAATTTTTGTCAGAAAGTTTTTTTTGTTTGTTTGGTACTTAGAAATTTGATCTGCCACTTTTGAAAAATGAAGGAATTACATTTTAGATCCGATGGCATTCGACATTAAATATATCTACAAAAAAAAACATTACATGCATGTTAATTCTACAGTTTGATTTACACTGTAGCTTCCAGGGTTACTGTGCTGTTCTCTCGTTAAGTTGATGCAGTAACGAGTGGGTGCGTACTGTATCTCTAGCCAATCATAACCTACTAAATGTTGTACAGTGTGCCTATCATCATGGCATTAGAGTTGATGAAGCTGTCATCATCATAGAGCCCTCTCTATGTAATGGAAAAGACTGGCTATCTGCTGTACGGGGGATTCCACAGGGAGCAGATCCGGCTCCCCTTCTCTTCACCCTTTACATTGCAGACAAGTAAAGCAATAGGCTTCATTGTCCTTCCAATGTATGAAGCTGTATTCTACATGAAGCTCATAACATATAAAAATCAGGAGATGGTTTACTTTACTTACTGTAAATAATTGTGTTGACGCTGCATTCATTATGTTTCGAGGAAACAAACAAAGATTATACCAACTCGTGTAGGCCGATGTTGGATCATGATAGTAGAAATAAGAAATGACCTGGAGATTTTAAAAGTATTTAAATGAATATGCAAAGTAGTTATTTACACTAATAGACACTATAAGTAAGTCAAGTGGAGTATACGTTTTTGTAGTACTCTGCCGTCTCAGGCAAGCTAAACTTTGTCACACTGAATTTGTAACACTATTTCAATTTGTGTATGCTTCCACTTATATGGCTGACAGTTAGTTTGGTAAGATTAAAAAGCAGAGTGGGTGAGAGAAGGCGTAAATCAGTGTCAGACTTTACAATGTGAGCATATGGCTATTCACTAACAAGGACCACACCAATAACAGGATAAGTTTTGAGAGTTTTTATTACGTAATGGAATGATAGTTAGGTTTAGGAAGCAGAAGGGGTAGAGTGATGTAGGGGTAGAGGGATGAAGGGATGTAGGGTAGGGGTAGAGGGATGAAGGGAAGTGATGGAGGACAGTTGGTGTCCGGCGGCTGGTGGGAACGGAGACTGTTGAGTGGGGCCATCTCTGGGGAGCTCCGGCGGTGCAGAGTCCCCAAAGATAGCTTCATGAGGACAGATGCCTGTGAGCGTTTCTGATGTCGTTCAGGTTGGAGCGTACGTAGGAGAGGTACGCGGTGGAAGACCAGCGACCAAGAATCTTGATGATGTGGTCTGGAATTCCTTGGCTCGAGGCGGCTGAGGTGGCACTGATGCGGAATGAATGACCGGAGTAAAACTCGGGGGGTATTCCTGATCTGGCTAATATATGGCGGAAGTAGTGGTGGAGCCAGGACCGTGTGGCCCAGTTGCCTGTTTCGGTGATGAAAAGGGGATCTTGCGGAGAAGTTTGGCCAGCCAATCTCGAGATTAAGTAATCTCGGATGGATTCGTACGGACTTGGGTACGAGTCTGGTCGGAAAAGGTAGATGGGTTGAGGTGGACCGTATTGGTTGGTCTTGCGGCGTTGAGGTCATAGACGACTGTGTCGGGAGGATGGATGTAAAGTCTGATGCGGCGGCATCTCGGAACGGATGGAGTTCGAGGCGGTGGACTCAGAGCAGCGAAAGAAGCTGGCAACAACGTGGACTTTAATGCTTTGTCCCAGAAGGGAGACAGATGACCTGAGCAAGGGTGCCGCAGGTGAGGAGGTCCGAAGTGAGGGGCAGCCGTTTAGGCGTAGTTTGGCTTTACAGACCTTCAAGTAGCATGGCGACGTGCGAGTAGGTAGGCTGGGCACGGAGCCGTGAGGACAGTTTGTGTAGAAGTTAATTCCGCTTATGTAAACCTGTACGGTGGAGGGCTTGACCTTAAGGAGGGAAAAGGATAAGTGACTGAAGGTCGTGGGGGTAAGGATCTCGAGTGGCAGGAATGGAAGGAGTTGTGAAAGCTTGGAAGTGGTTCCGTCCGGTGAGGTACGATGAGAGCTTGGAGGCGACTTTGTTGAGGATGCCATCTGCGCTATAGTCTGAGTGGATGGCAATGGTCTTTAATGGACCGTTCATGCCCCAAAAGAATGGCTACTATGGGATGCGTTTCGTCGATAGCGGAGGAAGGTGTGGGGGATGAGAATTCACGCGGCCAAGGACCGATTGTCCCTGTAGAAGCCGTCAAAGCTGATCGAGGGTGCTGCGTCTGTGAAAAGCTGGATGTCTTCCGGCTTGGTGATGAGTTTGTCGTGGAAGAAGGAGATGCCGTTCCGGGAGGAGAGGAACTGGTGTCAGTTAGCTCGGTTTACGTGCTTCGTCAAGTGTGACATGGTCATGGAAGTTTGTAACAGCGGCGGCGACCAGCGGTATGTGTGGCAAGGAGGATTTAGTTAAATCTATTGATTCTATTTATTTATTTTATCTGGTAGAGGAAAGCTGAGTGTTTAGACCGTGTGGTGGGTTTGAAGAAGGCCATGGCTGAGCGTCTGGGCCTGCAATATAGTAGCTGGCTACATAATTAAATACTCTTCCATGCCAGTGGGTGGCAGTAGGTAGCACAATAATGACCGTGGTGATTAAGAATTAAGTGATGCACCGAGAGGTTGCGGTGACAAGACATTTGTCCGGATTCAGGTCAGCAAATATTCCGGCTGCTCATGGACGGACGCATGGCAGAGTCATACGCGTCCTTCCGAAGAAAACGAAAAGGTACTGTTAGTTGGGATCTGTGGTAAGGACTTGGAGGTACTGGTGATGTCTGCCTTAGGTGACCGGCTTCTTCACCTGCGAGGCTGATGGGGAACGTGGCGTGATCGATTGTTATGTACTTCGTGGAGAAGTCCGGGCTGGGAAATAAGTGGAGCCTTGAGATGTCTGCTCAGGTGGGGAGTGGCTGTTTGAGTGCAGCGACGAGCTTGTTTAGCAATTCCCGGGGGATGTGGGGATTGCATGTGGATGGCTCGATAATTGGGCAAGGTTCATGTGGTTACTGGTGATCGATAGCCTGTGTTGTGTTGGACGGAAAGGCAGGAGCGAGGAAAGAGGAAAAGCTGCTGGGATGAAAGGATGCATGTGCATGGGTTGGAAGTGCAGATTGGGGAAAAGAGGCTGCAGGGTGAGATACCCCTGATGCAGAGAGAGTAAGGAGGGGTTGCGATACGAAATGGCCCTCTAGAGGGGCTGGTGTGAGTGACTGGGCTTGTCAGGCGTCGCTGGTGGCTCGGCAATCGAGGGAGGTGTAGTGCAGAGCGGCCGTGAGCAGTTTGGAGAGTTTGCTTTTCTGTCGGACTGGTGGAAATGGATGTTGAGCTGGGTGAGTGCATATTTCAGTCGAGAGACTGTCCACCCTGATGTATGGGGCCGGCGTTGGCCTGGGGGAGAAGGGTCGCTGCGGTGTTGGACGTTCGAGCGGCTGGATCTCGAGGGGGTGGAAGAGCGGCGTTGCGGAGGGACGATAGTCCTTGGGGATCTCCTCCTGGGGTTGTTGGAAGGCAAAGGACCAACAACTTCGGAATTGTCCGATGATAGGGTTAGCTGTGGCTAAAAGTGAAACTGGTGTGGGGGGGGGGATAAGTCAAAGGACGTTGTCTGCTGGCGGAGCTGTTGAAATGGGGCGCGTTTAAGATGGGATGGCAGGCTCGTCTTGAAGAGGATCGGTTCATAGCCTTGGTACCGGTCTCATTACCCTAATCGGGTACTTATGGCTGTATTAAACTCAGATTGAAGATTCATGATCAGAGTATACAACCTGGCCCTCTGGAGGGACTGATGTAGATGGGTGGGCTTCTTCCGCCGTGTGAGGCGTCATGACACCCGGAAGTGCTCTGGAGGCTCGCAGAGCGAGAGAGGTGTTGTGCTCCGGGTGCTTCGAATAGTTAGGAAAGTTGCACTTTTAACAGACTGATGTAAAGGACTGTTGCTTTCTTCGGTTGAGAGACTCCGGAATCGTGATCTCCCACCCGGGCTGTTGAAAGGCGGGGGCGGACGGCTTCGGAGTTGACGGAGGATGGTTATCGACAGCTGCGGGGAAAGTGGATGGCTAAACGCAGCCGAAGTTGCTAGCGACGAGCGTGGTGAGAAAAGGAGGGAGCTTTGGGATATGGCGGGTCGTCCGGACGGGTCGAGGAGAGCCTTTGTGAAAGGTAAGCAGTTTTAAGATGTTGTTTGTCTGTCGTGCCTCGTGTTGAAGCATATGAAAGCTGAGTCAAAGAGCGTTGCTCGGCTGTCTTGCGCCGTATGAAAGCTTGAAGCTGATTCGGAGAGTGTTTGCTCGTAGGGGTTGAGGTAGAGGGGATGTGGGGTAGGGATGGAGTGTTGCTTGTCTGCTAAGTCAGAGAGCGTATTGTATGAAAGCTGAGTCAGAGAACGTTTGCTCGTCTGACTTGAGTCGTATGAAAGCTGAGTCAGAGAGCGTTTGCTCGTCTGGATGTGGGGTCGAGGTAGAGGGATGTGGGGTAGGGATAGAGCGCCTGCTGAGTTAGAGAGCATCTGTCATACATCATGTGAAGACAAGAGTCGAATGAGAGAATGGAGTCGAAGAGGAAGTGAACAGGTGCGTTGAGCTTAAATACTTGTGCAGGGGAAATGAGCCGTGTTCTGGGCGTGGTCCCGTTCCTGAACTAAGTTTCACTAGCTTAGGCCCCCACCTTGGCCGGAGCGAGCCTTCGTCGGTTGTTTGGAGTGTTGAGGAATGGTTGATGGAGATTTGGCCTGATGCGGTTTGGGGGAGGCTTAGCTGAGGATCCACTGCAGCTCCCGGGCCTTGCAGACCCCCCGATCTCCATGGGATAGGAGCATGATGACTATGGGGGGAGATAACCATTAACAAGAGGGAGGGAGGGTGGGGTGCAGAAAACACGAGCGTGCCAAGGCTTAGAGTGGGTAGGTAGTTATAGGAGTGTGGCCGGAAGTGAGCGAGTGGCTGAGGTGTGGTCCTGCTCCTGAAATTCAGCTACGTTTTTTTCTCCAATTATGAAACTAAATTTTCCTGGAGGCGCAAGTACCAGTGGACACTGAACAAATCGAACTTGCAAAACCACCCGTATAAATAGTCTTAAGAGTCCAAACATAACCTGTGACACCCACAATATGATGTAGTCAGCCAATACTCTGCTGCTCTCTTGGCCTTGGAAGTAGAGTAGAGCCTTGCAGGTAGTTCACTAGTGAGACAGGCATGCTAATAGCAGCTGCAGCAGCTTACCACGAGAGCAGACACTGTTTATCCATTTCTTTGCTCTTACACTTTTTTGGCTACTAAGCACTGCTCCCACTATAGCAGTGGTTCTCAAACTGTGGGGCGGTGGTATTACAGGTGGGGCGCAGGGGGAAATGCAGCATTTTTGTATTTCAAATTTAATTTTATTAATTTTTTTTTTTTTTTTAAGTAATTAATAAATACATGGCGAAATGCCTGTACTTTCGTGTAAATGTTTACGTTACGCCGTTAACAGGTTACGCTTGCGCATGCGCGACGGCCTTGATCCTTGGCGACTCACATGTGTGGCTTAGTGTTCCAAATGAAGAGACATTTGGCAGGCGGGAACAGAAAAGCAACCGCAAGCAATGCATCCGAGACGAACAGCAAGCAGCCAAGAAGAACATATGATGAGGCCTATCTTGCTCTGGGTTTCACAGTGAATGCGGTAGAAGATGAGGAGAGACCAGTGTGTGTTTTATGTCTGAAAACTAGCTGCGGACAGTATGAAACTTGTTTTGTTTAGTTTTTCACAGGTTGTACTTCATTGTTATCTTGAAAAGATGTTTAGTGCAAAACAGGTTAATTGCAGCCAATTGCAAAAAGCAATTTTTTGCCAAATTGTAGTTCTTTTTTGCACAGATATAACTTTATTTGCATTGTTCTAACAAAGTGATTGCACATTTTATTTGTTTTTGTCTGATGGAGCAATCTGGTTTACTTAAAAGTGATTGCAATTTTCTTTCTTCTATTGTTTGAAAAAGAACAGATGGAGGAGTCACAAAATGTTATTTCAATAAAAATTCAACATAGACCATTTTGTTACAATTTTGTTGGGGCGCGACAGAAAAAGTTTGAGAACCACTGCACTATAGCAACACGTACACATTGTTCGCCATATTTAGAAGATTCAACCGCGTGATGGACTTGCCCATTTATGGTTGCCTCTTTGCAGTATCATTGGACAATCAGTGTTCAGAGTGGGTAAATGACACAGAAATCAAGGTCTCCAAATTGTACATTGTCACTGCAGTGCTGTTGAGATGTTTACATCTCTTTGAGTGAGCTTTCTCATGTGAATGGTTATCACAAGCTTTAAAAAACTTGAAAGGGGAATAAACTCCCGGATGTCTTGCCGATTTCATAATGGTATTCTATTGGTGCTTTCGTCAATAAATTGTAAGGAACGAGAACCCCTTCCTTGTAAAAAAAAGGTTAGCTGATGACTTTTGCATTTGTGGAGGCTTTACTAAGCTCATTAATGACGTATTTATTTATTACCGTCCTCGCTTAGTGCGTGATGTTATCTATGTCATTCTTATATTAGCCTTCGTGGAGGGAGCTGGGATCATCAATTTGTTTGATTGTTGAGATTGCTGTCCTCAAATTGAGATGTATAACCCAAGAACATAAGCGTTGCATGAAAATAGCACAATAAATCCATACCAGAAAATACTAATTTCAACAGTGTTGATTGGTATGTATAGAAACTAATATGTTTTTCCCTCTGAAGTAAGCCATTTGTCCTGTTTCTGCAAGAGTGAAGTGCCTCTAAAAATACTTAAGCTGACAGTATAATCATTTATGCTTCCCTTGTAAGGGCTTAGGAGATAAGGTCATACAAATTGAGGATGGGAAGACCAATTATTTTAACAGTGGCAAATTAAATTCAGAGAAGTGTCTTCTGGTTTGTGACAGCGTGTAAAAAAGAACAACGACAGATGGTTTCAAATGCAGCAACTGAAGCAGGGAAATTATGTTGCACTCCAAGTCATATATAGCTTTATATATATAATATACAGTATATGTCATGAAACTATTAAAGTGCTTAAGTGTTTTTAGGAGGTGCAAGTGTGTTGATTATTGCCCAGATGATGACTCAACCACCTCTAGTCACTGTCGCTTCTAACTTTTTGTATTTTTAATTTGCTTATCTTCCAACATAACCTTGTCAGTGCTCGACAGCCCTGAAACCAAATCCTGAAAGGTCAGCGAGGACAGGAGTGAACAAAAATCAATACGACTGGCTGTGATCACAGAGGACATTTTGAGTTACAGCGGTTTTGTCACTTAGAGAAGAACTTTTTGTGATACATCGTAGGTATGAGATAATGCCGTGTGGGGATTAGTGTGTGTGAATAAAACAAAAAAAAAATGAACAAAAGTTAAAGAAAAATGATAAATTATATTTTTCCCAATACATTGAAAGAGACTCTAGCTGAGACTAGGATGTGTAGATGTGGGTTCAATGGCTACATATCAACATGAAAGGCTTTTGCAGTATCACCTTCACTGGAGCTCTAATAAGGTTTGTAGGGCACTCAAGTTTTGAGTGACAGCAGGCACTTATGAGAAATTAGTGCAATAGCCAATGGCAAAGGAATGAACTATATTGAGAGGATGTTATCTAGGCTACGACGCAGAGAGAGAGGGAAGGAATCTGTCAAGCTTGTATCTTCATTTTCTGGGTTGATGTGGTTGATTTGTTTTTGGCACAGCTGAACCCAACTCATTTCTCACCCTGATGGACGCGGTATGAGAGACAGACACTCGTCCCCTTGAGGCTTAAATAGAATGCAGGGTATAGGTGTGTTTTGCTCTCTTTGAGCTTGCGGGTCCATATTGAACATCCCTTGTGTACAGCATGATCACTCGGCCTGGTCTCACTCCCAGGGCGCCAAATTCCAAATTCGGACACTTGGCCAGTGGCCCGCGGCGCTTTGATATAGACCAAACCCATCGGTGTCATTATTAAATGCTCAGAGCAACAAACTTATTACGAAGAGCAAAAAAATATATTTGAAGGGTGGGCAGGAGGGGTCGTGGACGGGTCAAACAAACCATCATATCTTATACAACGGTTCGTATGATATCTTACAGAAAAGTTTGTGCATTTTCCTACAAAAGTCCAGCAACGCGTGTCAAATGTTACATGCATACAGTCAAAATAAACTTATATCTTCACAGGAAACAACTTAATTAGGTTTCGGCAACAAACTGACTTAGTTAGATTTAGGAAAAGATTGTCTTTTGGGTTCAAATAAAATAACTGATAAGTTCCGTTACTTATTTGACAAATAAATCAGCATTGACAAGTAACGGTCTTTAAAAAGTCATTGTGAGATCTTAACAAAATGTTCACCCTGATGACAATACTATATAAAATATAACTTAAGGTATTAAGGTAATACAAAGAAAGCCCCGACATTCTCTTCAAAACAAAACAAATGCCACGAATGAACCTCATATAACAGTAGTCAAAATATTATCCAATATCTAGGTAGAGTAAGAAAAAGAAGAAGAAGAAAAGAAGCCCACACGCCGGCAGTGGAGGTTCCCGGGCTTTGAGCAAATGATTCAATGAGAACTCATTCGTTGTACAGAGGTTTGTTCCAAGGTCAGGGACATGAGCATAATAATTCCTTCAACAACATCCAGGTCCCCCTGAGGCTCACGCAACTCAAAGGAGAAAAGCCCTGTGGAGCCATCACACTGTATACAGCATTTCAGGACCAGACCAAGCGTGTTGACATGTACGAGTGATTTAACCCTCGAATTTGAAAGTCTTTTAAAAATGCAATTTGCATGAAGGTCATGTTTTGTTGAGTTAGAATTGTACTTTGGAGTCCAACTGAGGAGATGGAACACCTGTGCACTACCACGGCACTCTTTACACAACACTTTATTTTCAGGACAGCACACTGTGAAACCCACAGTCCACGCAGTAAGTGTAAAATACAGCACGAGATACGCTTGGACAGCCAAATGATGAACTCTCTGGCATTCAGGGAGTCACATCGCCTGAGTAGTATGTATGTACAACATCATGTTTGTGGTATCAGGAGACTACACACTGGGTAACCATGACCCCACCTTAAACTATTCACCACCAGAAGACTCCAAAACTGTTTGATACAGCCTCCCTCATACACACAGGGCATAGGCAGCACACGACAAACGTAAGGTAACACTTCATATTAAGGTCCATGGAATAAGCGTTAATAGGTTTATTGAGCGTAACTACCTTACCTATTATGACATGGTTATACCTTTACTAAGTTTTTTACATTGCTTTTTAAAAGATTAACACATACTATTCGTTATTTATTTATTAAAATCTAACCATGCTTTTCGTGGGTCCGCCAGCTGGAGTGAGCACGATGCTGTCATTGTTGATAAAACTTGAATAAAGAATTCCACACAAACGCAATGTTTAGACGGTGAAGCACAGAAACACACTGTAAGACATACCCTTTCATTTTATTTTTACCTTTCCATCATGATGTAAATGGCAGCCACATACGGCCACAAAAAAACCGTTCTGTGAAATATAGCCTCAATCAGTACAAATAATACAATCACAGTACCTTTTACCATTGAGGTAAATTGTATATTATAAAAAAACTAAATATAAAATAAATATGTTACAATTACACTTTGATTAAAGTTGAAGTGATTAGTGTTGTTTTATATCACATTTTCATTGACTTTGTTGTACAAATAATCTATCTCAATTTGAAAGATACTTTAATTGTACTAATAATTGGCCTGATCAATGTTATATCTAATAAAACGTTCTCTTTGTAAAGTAATTCTTTATTCTCATTTAATCAACCCTGACAATATGTAGTGCTCATTCCAGATGGAGGAGTTGCATAGGTAACTGTTAATAAGTGCATAATAAAGGATTTATTAATCCAAACAAGGCATTATTCTCACTTTAGGAGGCTTCTCCGGATGACAACAACACAATTTTTCTTTTACAATGTCCAAAAATCTTCACACCAATACGGGCATCCTTCTGTAGACAACTTATACCTGCACTCTGGGCCAAGAACATAGCAAGAGTAAAAATAGCATAATGACCTATCCACTTGGTGTTAAGCAGAGGTCTGAATTGCAGCTATAATAGGTCTGAATTGCATCATTATGAAGTGATAAGTAAAAGCTTCACAATCTTTCTTCAACCCTCTTGGCCATCTAATACTCTTCAGGTAATGCTTTTGTTAAAGTCAGCTGTTCTGGTACAGGTCAATTAAATAAATCCAATTGTGGCCCCAGGGGGCAGAGAGCCGACATCATACTTCCAGGCCCCTTAAAGTAATTAATGTAGCATTTGGCTCAGTAACCGAAATCCTTCTTAAATCTTCTCATCTGTGAGGGAAGGATCCTGCAGACCTAAGGGCCTCCTGCAGCAATGAAGCAGCCACAGACTGTTGTTCATGTCATTAGCTTGAGCAGCCCACTCTGCTAATTGGTAAGGCAGAGTTCATTTGGCTTCCTAGCTGATTTTGCCAGCTACTGGGGATAGGAGGAGTGAGTAATTATAAACTCGAATTAAATGTTTCACAAATGGCTCTGAGGCGACCGATGGCACACGTTGTGCCTGCCTGCTGGCTCAATGTGCAGTGAAGCTGTCCTTAAACCAAATAGTTGCGAAAGATGTCAAAACAATGAAAATTGAGTTATGCATTGTGTGGTTTACCCGTTGATTGGGGAATTAAGTAATAACTGGTAGGAAAGTAGGTAATGTTTATCCAATTATGAGGTGTACATATTTTACCTGCTGCTGTCTATCACCTGTTCTTTTTAATACTAGCAACGGTAACCACACTTTTTTTTCCATACATTGAGTCGCAAAGTTGTGCCATAGAGCTCTTGTTTGATGTCCCTATAACTTGAAGGAACGGTCCAACAATTTGGTAATTACTTTAATTGTCCTTACGGAGAGTGAGATGAGAAGATCGATACCACTCTCATGTCTGTGCGCTAAGTTTGAAGCTATAACCAGCAGGCGAATAGCTTAGCTTAGCATACAGAGTGGTGGCAGCTGGCTTGGCTGTCTGAAGGTAAATTAAATAAAATCCTCCAGCACCTCTTAAGCTCCCTAATCAACATCCAGTATCTTGTTTGTTTAATTCCTCAAAAGAAAAAACAAGGGAAAAAAACATTTGTTCTATCTACAGAAGGAGCCAGGCTAGCTGCTAAGCTAAGCTGTCTCCTTTTCTCCTGTAACTTCATCTTCAATAGACAGAGTGAGTCAGTGGAATGAGGCATATTTCCCCAAAATCTTAAGCTATTTCATTCATGGAGAGCTTTCTCTTTGACTGACAAGGACATCTTGGTAGGAAGTTATCTTGACTTGACTCAGATACCTCCTAGGAGGTGATTAAATGTGTGGCTGCCAAATTGAACTTGAGCTTCAATGCAGATGAGGACATGGCCGACTAATTCAAAGAAGCTCAGTTCACAGTTGTCAAGTAGCCAAAGTGGCGCATAGTAGAGGCGAGGAATTGCGTATTCAGTATTATTCTATCCAAGGCTTCAACCCTGTTATTTGTCTTTACAAGTCCCATGCAAAATGTCAGTGTGGATGTAATAGGTGCATAAAAGATCAGCTGAATGTCCTTCCAACACAGCCGGCTTGCTTTCAATAAAGAGATTAACAGTACAAAGCAATTGTCCAGCTCCTGAAATGAAGCTCGCCCTTCTCATATTACTCCATCAACAGCCTCAGCAGTAAAATATTTACAGCACTGGAGAGAAAGAGGATTTCCCTTCAGTTTGTATTTTTATCCAAGACAACCAACCACCTACCAGGGCCAACATCCGCTCTCTGTTGAATGTCAGAAATTGATACTGTATCTGAAGAAGCTCCCTGCTCACCGATGCAGACTGCCCTGTAGAGGTGTGGATACTCTTTTTGCACGTTTAGAGATCAATGCCACTGCTTGTCTTTTAACCAAAATGCATACCGTCAGTGGCTCCTAAAAATCCAGATGCCAATCAATGGACATTTGACACGAGATCAGAGGAAGCTGGACCGTTCGAGGCTGCAGCTCTGTGGAGCTGGTTCTGCCCCTGCAGCCCTTCCGCAGTAATCTCATGAATGCCATGCTTTGCACTATTGCAGGCTTTGAGGCACTGATCAAAGGAATGCGCACTAACAGGGCCAGTAAACAAGAACAGAAACAAATGAACAAATTATTTTCCTCCAACCCCGGTTTGCTGTTTACCTCTTGCTCATTCACGGCCTCTCCGCCGACTGACTTCACACAGTCATCTCCTTATCACATTTTCAACACAACTCTTTCCCCCTTTCAACAAATGATTTCTCCTCAACGGAATCCCATCGAAAGCTTCTGGACTTCAGTCTGTGTAGTTGAGAGACTGACCGATACAACGGCCCCACAAAATGTTGAAACAAAACATACGCCATTGCTTTAAAGGTGCTGAATATGAAATTCACAGCATATCTATTGCCTTCACACAGTTTTAAATATGACAACGGCTGAGCAGCTAAAGGTGCTAACAGTGCAAACAACAGCAACAGTGCTGACAGAGTTATACACAATTTTATCTTATCTGCATGATTAATTATAACCGATGCATTAATGTGAACATAGTATTTTAAGTCTACAACAATGGTTCACATTGTATGAACTCATCATATGTTTTGTATAAAAAATCTTAACCTACAAAGTAAAGAAAGTAACGCTGCCAAATTATTTTAGAGACACTACTATCTGAAATGGAGTCGAGTAGAAGTATAAAGTATGCAATTGAAATACTCCAATTTGTACGAAAGTGCAGTACTTGAGTAAATGTACTTACATTCCACCACTGGCATTTGTGGAGGAGGTCCCAAGAACCCGGATTACATTAAAGAAAATAGCAATTTCAGAATCTTGTCTTTGAGAGATCGGATTTTCATTATTATTATTATCTCCGCGAGGACGATCATGTAATAAGTCGTGAGTGTGCACCTCTGTGTCCGTCCACTGCTAATCTCGCATTCTGCTGCAGCAAAATGTATAATGTTTTGGGGGGTTCAGTTATGGCTCCATGCTCAAGGAGCTCTCCTGGTTGCAATGTCTCACACTTTCTCAAAACACCCTTTTATAGCCTGTTTTATACTGCCATTGACTGCCAGCTAACGGACCTACAGGTGCACACTACTGAGTACATCGCCGCCACTCAGCCGCTGCTACATGGTCAGACAGCTTGGTGACTTGTTGTGGATCTGGCGTTAGTTATTTTCATTATTCAATTTATCAGTTTTCTGCTCCAGCAGTACCTGCTTTAGTTTCTTTTCCAGATTTATGTTTGTGTGCCGCTCATACGAGGGGCAAGTTTGCAGAACAGGACGTTTTATTTCCTCCTCAGGACTGATGTAATGGGCTGTCACTGTAAAGTAGCTCTCTGTACCTCTGGAGGTTCATCCATTAGAGTAACAGGCGGGGCAGTGGATAATTCCTAAACAGCTTGTGCTTTCTACACAGGACAGGCACTATGGACTGACTGAAGTGCACACTTGAAGGAACATTGAAGATATTAAACTCAGTGTTCTCTCTAGCAGAGTAGGGTTGCACATCTGCAGGAGGCGTGGAGAAAGCAGGCAAAATGTAGGCCGACCCAGAAATTACAGAGACAAGTGAGACCATTAAACAAGACCTCTGAGCATTTGAGAAAGCAGACGAACCACAGGACTGACTGAGGGTAGTGATCTGTGATTTTAGGATAACATCAAAAGCTAAACTACAATTACATCCAATACACCCATTCAGTATTCTGGCTCTTTTCGACCTCATCCCTCACATACTCTCCACCAAACCCGTGTCGATATCGTTGTCCGGCAAATCCAGAAGTGTAACATATCTGCAGTGCACAGGCCCGCTTGTAATTAAACACCTCAATGAGCAGATTACGAGTTTCCCCATTTGGAAATTTCATTACCATTTCCATAATTGGATTCCAAATTTAATTAGTGCTCCTGGGCTAAACAGCATGTGATCCGAGGGTGAATGCAGATGCTGTCAGAGGTCTTGAACACTGGCTTAACTCAGCTTGCTCTTCTGACACCTTGGCAAGAAGCACACTGACCAGTGTAGTAAAGGTTGAGTACTTGTATTCCTTTGCCAAGCACCCATTATAAAAGGCAGAAATATAATGTCCCACAAGAAAAACATCCCTGCCACTGCACTCTTTATTATCCTCTAATCATGTACTGTTACCTCAATCTAATTAACGCAATTTCACTAAACTGTGTTTGTATTGTGTTTCACTTCGAAAAAAAGTGTTACTTTAACGTGTGTGATTTGAAATGTGTGACGTTTGCGTGCTAACATTTGCTAATTAGCATTAAACACAATGTACAGCTGTGGCTGATGGGAATGCTATTGGTGTACAGGTATTTGTTCACTAACCAAAGTATAGTATACAAATAACATCTTTAGTATTATGATGGGGTTACATGAAAGGTCAAGGGATCCCTCATGTGTCTATAATAGCACCTAGAAACATGAATTTGCAAACTACATTTCATTGCAAGCTTTCTATGAAAGCAATACTTTTTTTTACTGAGGATCCTAAAACTCTTCAGTTATTAGCTTTGATATACTAAAGCCTAAGAATCATTTTTCTTGCAGTGTTCTTTGTAAAATAATTATCATCATCTGACAGAGATTTAATAAGTTCAATTGACTTTTCCTGTCCAATTGGTTTAAATATCATTATTCCAAATAGACTGTGTAGGTTTGTGTAAATTGAAGTAATAGTTAAGATATTTTGCATTAATGTTACAATCCTGGCTCGGCCGTCAAAATAAAGTGCGTTGTTCCGTTAGCTCTATCTGCCACACTATAAAACAATAAAAGTGAGTGATCGCATGATCAACATGATTGGTTGCAGCTTCCTGAAACAGATAACCAGAGGGAAGTGTAGCCCTGGCTAAAAAATGATTTCAGACATCAGGATGTAAATAGTTTTCTAAAAACCAAGTTAAAAGTATGGATAAAATTAGATATGGGTGGATACAAATGTTTATCAATAAGAGACTCATAATCTTTACAGTTCAAAGGTTAGTTCATGCAAATGAGCATCGTTTGATTGATATATGTACATGATTCAGCACTTTTGTGCCCCCCTAACAACCTAACTTGTATAGCAGTATTGTTGTGAATGAAACTCGAGTGAACAGACTGAGATCGAGGCGTTTAGCTCAATTCAAGCAATAACATTTATTTGTGACAGAAGTATTATGTCCAGCAGTTAAACGTGCACGGACCCTAGCAAAAGGTGCAAAAGGGTGCAAAAGTGAAACCTAAGGGCGCTTATACAGAGTGCACAGGCGTGTCATTTGGTTCCCCTTATGGAGCCATTGGTTAAATACAAAGTAGGAGGCGGATCTGTTTCTAGCGTTCAAATGGCCTGATGGAGCACTGGGCAACTTCACCCACACTGGCTCACTTCAAGATCCCGCCTTCTCTGGAACGTCAGTGTCTGTGAAATGTTGATGTAACAGCATATTGTTAACACTTAAGGTGCTGGAAAAAGGGTGCAGTTCTAAACTATTTCGAAGTCTCTGTGTGAATAGATAAAGAGAACTCTTCTCCTACTCTAAAATGGTGGTTTAAGCAAGTGTTTCTTTCAGGGCCACTGTATCTGTTTCTATCGTGCGAACAGGCGACGGAATGCCCTGTTCGGAGTTTTTGACCTACTTACAGTGACATGAGTTTGTGTATTGTTTGCTATGCTGTGACTAAATGTTAGTGTAAAACAAGTTGTTGCTAATCGCGAGTAGCCATTAGCATTAGCATAATAATTGTTAGCTTTGCTGTCAAACTGTTAGCTGTGCATTTGAAACTAATTGTTAAAACAAGCTATTACTAAATCGCCATGATGTAGTGTATGGACTTGTTGCTTAGCTGATTTATCTGATTCAGGAGATGACGTTTGCGACTGTAAGTGAGGATCGGGAAAGCTCCTTGGGACCACTGTGGAGAACTGTTTCCCGTGTGTGCGTGAGCTGCTGTTGACTGTTTCTTCTGTGCCCTGCCTGCCATCCATTACTCAGCTTCCCCTCACTTTCCCCTCTGAATATGCCTTGGATTCGTGAGTACTGACAAACGTGCACGTGCGAACAAGTGAAGCGGCCATCACAGTTTTTAAGCCTCTACGCTCCCAAACCATGACTCAGGCCTGCAACGAGGGTTTTTCTGATTCTTCTGAAGCTAATGAAGCTACAGCTGGCAGCAGGTTAGCTTAGCGCAGCACCTACACTGGAAGTGTGGAAACAAGTAGCCTGGCTCTGTCCCAAAGGGGAAAATAAATCCACCCGAAGGAACTTCCATAGCTGACTAATGGTATATCTCGTTGTTTAATGTGGATGGAAAACCAAAGTGTAAAATGACAAGTTGCGAATTTACTGTGGGACTATTTCTTGGCAGGGTGCTATGAGGCAAGGAAAGTCATTGCTCCCAGTCAAAAAATTGTCCGGCACATAACCCCCATGACACCACAACTTCTCGTTTTAACCTTGTCTAACTGTACACCAACATTTCCACTGGTTGTGGAAATGTTTAGTCTAGTATTTAAATGCCCGTACTGTAAACAACATATTGCATTTAATTCAACAGGTGCTGTATGCATAAGTGGTATAATAGCACATAACCAGTTGGCACTGATAAACTTTGTAATTAGATAAAGAGAAACAAAGATATATAAGTTTACGTGACAGCAGAGAATGCATGAAATGGTAAATGGATGGTCAATAATAAATATGCTCAATGTTTTATAATTGTTTTGCCACTTAAGGTGCAACAATAAATCTACACAGACAATTTGAGACGATTCTTCCATTATATTGATTGTTTTTCCATAATTATAAAGACAGTTACCGGTTGTATCTTTTCCTTTATACATAAGCAGAGCTCCACACCCACTTTTATCAGTTTTTTTTCCATTTGATTTGAAAGTTCTTGGCCAGTAATCAAATCATTTAATAGAATGCATTTGTCCTCAGTCCAACGGTTTCATTTCCAGTCAAATGCACTCCCCTGAAAGACAAGCGTGCATTATGTCAGCATTCTTTTCTTTCCCATAGGGGCCAAGAGTAATTGTAGCGCGGCCTTCCTTTGAGAAGTGAGCATCATAGCTGATGCCTTGGAATGATTATGATCATAAATTAAATAAAAGGGCCTTGAGGACAAGAAAACCACAGTTTGTCCAGAAATCAGCAGAGTGTGCCTCTTTAAATGAAACCGCAAGGTGTGTGTGTCTCAAGTGATTGCAAAGACTCTGCAATCACCGAAGATATATAACACCCATACAATTTGTCTGAGGAATGAGGGGAAGAAAAGAAAAAGCAGTACAAGAACAAATAAACCATTTTCAGTTCTTGGCATATGACTGAGACTTTCAGGAGTCTTTGGAGCCTGAGAGCTGCAGGCCCAGACCTGACCTCCACAGGAACCGAGCCTAAGGCAGCACCACTGTGGGGATGTTATCTGAAACATGGGACAGGTTGATTTGCACATCAGAAGCACATTCCAGCACGTAAACGTAAACCTGTCAACCAAATAGTGAATCAGCACATACATAAGGCGTGTCGCCTGTAGTGGACTGAAATTATGCCATGTGCCATTGCTCCTTGGACAGAGGCCTCACAGAGGTAAACAAGACGTAGGTCAGAACTGGGGGAAATTAATACATAAACACAGATATATAGATAGATGGATGGACGACGGACAGACAGACAGATGATACAATGTTCAGATTCAGCCACAGAACTATGCACACTTGAATTGCTCACTCGAACGCTGTAAAACTTACTGTCTTTTTTTTTGGAGAGAAACTTTATATCTCTTCTCCTTTGCGGCACATCTCCTCCACAGAGCAGAGTTGTCAGACAGTGTAGTTGCCTCCGGCAAAGTTTGAATTACTTTCAAGTGACTTTGTTCCATCCATGATATCACCTTAGCCTAAACTCGTCTTGAAATCCACACAGAGAGGGAGGCAACAGAAGCAGATATTGATGAGTGTGCTTCTTGTAAAAAGGCCTCCAAGTTGAACTGTAAATACTTGTGGAAAGACGCAATAGAACATCATTGTGAGGTGATGAAGAGTCTCTTCATAGACTTTCTCCATTATATCTAATGAATAAAACAACACTGTAAGTAGGTGGTAAAAGGGAAACGGCTACTTAAAGCTTTATGGTACCAGTTAATTAGGTGGTTTCTGTAGCTATTGAGAGCCAGCAAGTCAGTGTTTTATATGGATGGATGAGGTTAGGAAGATTAAGGCCATCCAAATTGAAACATACCTTGACTACCCGATTTAAAAGTGTAATATGTGGTATACGTGATGTTCAAGGGGCCGTCAAGTACACTTAGATCTTTGATGAACCCTGAGCTATCTCTGAAGTGGAGATATGAGTGGGGCTTGTCTTTCTGTTCTCCATTCCCTGCGGCATGTCTGGTAAGCATTTAGTCCCCTCGATAAACTGTGACCTCATGGCTGCCAGGTCATCGAGATACCCTTTGGTCGGTTATGCCAAAGGTTTCTGACACTGATCCATGTGCACATTAGCAAGACGCATGTCGGTATCACCCGCATGTCACTGCTTCCAGGAAAAACAGAACGATCTTAGAAATCCCCAAATATGTGTGCTGGTGTTCTTGTATGGCAGGTAATTTACAATTTTGTGTAAGAAATAGAACTCAACATATGAATGAGTATATTGTTAAGGGGAAAAAATGTAATGAAGAAAATAATTGGAGCTGCACACTTTCTCTTTGTGAGCAGTGATGAATTTCTGATGATGGATGACTCCTTGGAACTTGGGGTGTGTCAAATGATGAATTCCTGTAGGGCATTAGTATTGGGCTCGTTAAAAATAGATTTCAGCAGGTAACCAATGTTCCCATTCAATGCAAATTCAGGAAATCTAGACTTATTAGAAGCCCCAAACTTTCATTTGATCGGCCAGGTTCAGCGTTTTTTCAGACAATTTTCAAATTTGTCTTATTAGTGGTTAATGTAGCCTCCAGCCGCTAGGATCAAGCAGAGATGAGGAGTGGGCTACTGAGTTCTGGTAAGCTCACTTCTTTCTAACTCCACGCCTCCAGATTTTTTTTTCATTTTCAAACTATTCGTTTTCAGCCCCAAGTAAAGTCAAAAAAGCTTATTACAACTTTCTCCACATGTTCTAACACCTGTAAACAGACTCATGCATACATTTGAGTTCTCCTTGAAGGTTATGCAACTGAAACTATTTGGTGAGGGAAATATCTCCTTCCAAGTTACAAAAACAAACTAATATTGAGTGTTGGTATGAGACCGGATTCAAACTGCAGTGCCAGGTGATGCATGTCACATGCTGTTTATGGCCCACTGTTGGTTTTGTGGTGACATAAAGCCACATCATTTACTTTCACCTTTGCTACTGAACAGGCGACGACCTCCAGGTCTGAAAATGAGGCCAATGAGGAACTGCCTTAAACGTGCATTCTTTCTAATGGCCATCAGGGGGCAATTCTTCTGTTTGCAAAAATAAGTCAGATTGTATTGAAGTCTATGGGTGACGACGTGATGTCAAGGTGACTTAGCCACTTCTTATATACAGTCTATGCTACTGAGAGGGGATGGCTGGTACAGCATACACAGCCACAAGAGGTCGTCAGAAATTATAAATGTGTGTTGTTTTAAGTCCAGTATTTGAACAAAGTGTTTAAATAACACATGGAGTTGTCTTTATTACTCTTGTGCTGTCTTTTAAAGAAACAATGCTCATGTTTGGGGACAAACCATACATCACAATGCCTGATAGAACCGCAACAGTGTATTCTTAGTTTGGTTGAACAAATGTGTATAATACTCTCATTCAGCACTCTAATACATTCCGCCAGTGGCCCTGAAATCTATTTAAATCCATCATCACACTATCCATTGCTGCTCCCACTTTGAAGCATAATTAATATGCAACACCAAAGCTACGGATAATTAAATTTTCTCTCTAGTTTCATATTGCTGCGAGAGGCATCCAATGTGACAGTTGATGAAATTAGAGCTCCTGCTGTCATCACATGCTGACAGATGCGTTTCAGAGGAATCCTCAGGATAGACATTGGCATACTGTAGGGTGGAGAGACTTTTCAACTTTATGGAGTTTGTCCTCTGTGAGGCAAGTACAGAAATATGAAGCAAAATGAACCTTTATATGGTTTGCTTTCGCATGAATAAACAAGCAACGTGCTAATTAAGAAATTCAAACAATTTACGTTATATGTGCAAAAGAAATGTCTGCAAGGGTAAAGTTGTTGAGGTGTTTAAAACGTTTTGAATTGGTTGTCAATCAATGTACATGATATCAAATGTTGCTTTCAAAAAGTCGATGGGATATTGCTTTTGAATTCTGGAGAAAATAAGCTTTGCAGCAAACAAATGTTGATGATATTTACACGTTTTGTTCAGTAAGATGATCTTCACAAATGAACACCACTTATAAGATTTTTGAAGCGTAAATGCAATCGTCAGAGGTAGAAAGCTTTATAAAACGTTATAGGCTAAACACGGTCGCATGAGTAAGTAAACACAAGAAGTCTGTGAAGGCGGACTAGTCAGCATTACTACGTTTGGTGCTGATGTATTTTATGTCGTAGAACCAAACATTAAAATATCTTAAACTTGTGTTCAACAAAGACCATGTTTCAGGCGTCTGTTGAAAAACTGATTACAAACATTAAAAGACTTCGAGACTCATTTCTGGAGCACACCATTGATTGGGGAAACTCAAACTCAAAAGCTACCCAGCAGTATATAACTTTGCTGAAATGAACTCCAACAATGTTCCATCAGCTGCAATATTAAAGTGATGAACACGTTAATGCAGCAATAATTATAATCCAGTAATAAAATATATTTAAAAACACATTTTGATGCAATTATGTGATATACAGTGTATGTTGTACTTTATAGCATACACAGATTATAAAACAGATTGCAACATTCGTCCAATAGTTTGGGTTTATCCCCAAGTACCTGCAAAAGTAATCTTATCCCCATCATCCTCATCATCATCCTAGTTCCTGTTCAGAGTTAATTAGAAAAATTGTCACTCACTGACACGCTATTCTAAGATCTGTTAGCATTGAGCTTTAACCACCGATGTGCCTAAGCCACAGAGCAGTTAGCATAGCTGTAGACTCGCAATGTTGTTTCTGCAGTAAAAACCATTGTTGTCCATCATGAATTCACTTTGATCACAGCCAGTTCTATATATGTGAAGCAGTGCTGAACAGCAGAATGGCCACAGCTAAATCCTGGACCACACACACACACACACAGTGAAAATCTGAATAGAATGCAGTACCTGAAGTGGCTGCGTTAGCTCAGCTACATACCACTCAGGTCACGGTCTTTCATTGTTAAAGAAGTACTACAGTATGCAGGAGAAAGTCTTGTTGACCCTCATCTCATGCAAACAGACGTTGATGGGAGACTCATAACATAATCGTTACTGTATAGCTTCATAATGCAGTGACACCCACGGATGGGGCTTGACCTGGAATGCAAAAAGCTGCGTGAGCAGAAAAAAGATGGGTTGGAAATGTACGCTAGAAAAATTTATTTCCACATAAGTCACTCTTCTAGTGTTGATACAATTAGCTTATATACAGCTTTAATCAGCAGCTAGCTTATATACAGTTTAATTAGCAACTAGCTTATATACAGTTTAATTAATCACTAGTATATTTGTAGTTTTAATAACCATTACCTTATGAGGCTTTATTAACCACTCACGCATTACACACTTTATACACTAGGGCAAGGGAGAACCACGAGGGCGATTACTGATTTAACTGCGCCACAAGGAACAGGCAGCCATCTTTAGATAGATAAGGAAGGAACAATAGACAGAGATATTCAGGGACAACGCCCTAAGTAGTATCCTCTCTTGACAACTTGTTTCTAAGGTCCGCTCTCATGCAACATTTCACGCACACTGATAGAAGAAGACGCCTTCTGGGAGGGGCCAATGTGAACGGACGTTCAGGTCTCCACCCAGGTGTCATACACATACAAATGTGCCACGCCTGCATCTTTGATTTTGACAAATGGACATCAAGGGGAGGTACCCTATATTAAGCTTCACACTGCAGTGTTGAAGTGTGTCTCATGGTGAATCTCTGCGAAGTGCAACCATTAGCTCCCATGCATGTTTAATTGTTTGGGCTGAATAACTCTGTTGATAAATAAATCTATTGCTTTAATATAACTATACGCCTCTGAGAGCTTCTGTTTCATTCTTAAATCCGCTCTAAGTGTGAAAGACAGCTTTATTTTCACAACACTAGTTCTAGGAAACCTTAGAGCCATAACAACTATATTGTTGCAACGCAGCTCAAAGGTTGCAATTTAAATGGGAGACCAGATGAGCTAAAAGTAAAAAATAAGCACATTGATTTAAGAGTACCGTACTTTCCGGACTATAGAGGGCACCGGTATATAGGCCGCACCAGCTGATTTTTAAAAGAAAAAAGAATGTGTACATAGATAAGCCGCACTGGTCTATAAGCCGTAGGTGTCCCCGTTGAACAGCAAGATGCTTTTAACAGTACTAAAGTTGTCTTCTTCTATGAACATCATAACATGTCGCTAGCTTCTAAGCTAATTTTAACATTACGGCCAATGGGGAAATGCTAACCGCGATTAGCATTAGCGAATATATAATATATCTTTGTACATCTTTTCATGCAGACATACTTGCATTACAGACTAAGGTCTCTCACGGCTACCAAATGAAAAGCAATGAGGCAATAACTGTTGTTGCTCATAGCTCTGAATAGCTGTTGTGCTAGCAGCAACTGGCCAAGCCAGTTAGCCGTAAATGCTATTCAGAGCTATGAGCAGAGAAGATCAGCTTTTTCTCAAGTCTGCCAGTGGATCCTGTTGGCTTTCAGAGTCGGATCCTGCAAGAGCGCTGCTTTGCCTCCTCTACTGTGTTCGCCATGCGCACAGAACATAATAACCCGTTCTCTCTCCCAACAAGTACTGCAGCTCGGTCAGCACATGGTTTTGTGCCTGTGAAGAAGGACGTTTGTTTTGAAAAGGCACCATGCATGTTACAAGCAAACCTTGACACGGCGTCCCTGACACGTCCGAAACTGACGCTATTGGGGTACCTTGAGCATCATAGTTTGAAGACTAGGACCAATGACCAAGCGTCAGTATCGAGAGCCAAAGTCCCTCCTCTTCCTGTGGATCCCTCGGGGCCTTATTTCGCAGATAACATGTACGGTAGGCAACGGTGAGGGACAAATATTATTTTATATCCAGTTTGAATTCGGCCATGTATTACACATACCATGTTGGTTAATTTAAAAGACAATTTTGCCAGTCAATAAAATTGCAGTTTGTCAGAGTACTATCTGATTTTGTGTTATAACGCTGAGTGAACTACATCTCTCGTCTTGCACAATGTACGTCACCGATACCAACATGGCCGTTACATTGGCTTACTAGCTAGCTAGGCAACTTAGCTATGTTCCACTCAAAATGTAACATTATCTTACCTGATGTGTTTTATCCAGAAACTCTTGTTCTGCGAAAGGTTCCGAACACACAGCCATCGTAGCTTCAACAAGAATACGTGACTTTTGGCTGTGTAGCCTTTTTAATTAAAGTATTTTCACAGTCTCGTGCTTCGTCAGTTTTACGACACACTATGACTTTCTTGACATGCAAAACTATCTATTGAAAAACATCATATGTGTTATTCTTGGCGCAATTCAAACGGGAGCATGGTGGTCAGCCAGAAAGAGCGGGGCTTCGGCCCTCTATTCGATGAGTCAGGAGTGACAAGGTGTTGCATCAATGTAAGGTGCTCAGCCACTTCTGAAAACCTGAAAAACACCTCATGAAGATACCAAACAAGATCGAGGTAAGAACAACATAATCACAGGTGTAAACCATCTAATCACTAAACATTTGCAGAGCTAACACTTGACGAAAATAACGAGAGTGTGGAGAGCTGCACCAAACCCTCTGCATTAGTGGGAATCATAAGCTTATCAGTATTTTGGTGAGTAGAAAGGCATGATGAGCTAATGGCCTCTCCTTTTTCCCCCAGTGATGCATGCTGGTACCCTGCTAATGGTGGCTAATTTGCTAGTGCGGCATAATTGGGTTCCGAATGCATAAACTGAACGGGAGTTGTGAACATAGCAGAGATAGTAACGAGGGCGAGATTGTGCGCGTGTGAGTTTGTTTGTAGTTTGCATAGGTTTGCTTACAGCATGTGTATGCACGATGTTATACGTGTCATTTACGTGTGCATTTCTTCAGTGTGTATTCAAAATGTATGAGTCTTTTGGAGGCTCGAACAGCTTTGGTATTAACGCGTGTGTGTTTGTGAACAGTCTCTGAGAAGGTGTCTTTATGTAAATGAGAAACTGTAGGAGACGAAGACAGGCTTCAAAGCAATTCTATGCTAAACACTATAGTGCGCGCGCAGCTGCAATGGAGGCAAAGGAGGGATGCGCACCAAGCAAGCTGGTAAATGATGGAACATCTTATTGATCAATAAATTCAGCGCGAGCACATGAAAGTGCTGTGGAAGGTGGCCATCTTTTGCTTATCCCCAGTGCTGTAATGTGCAGCCGGAGAACGCTTAATTGCCTCTACCTAATGACACTTTCCCAGGCAGGATTACGTTTCCAACATGAAACACTGTTCCATTCTGCATGTCACATGAGGATGCATTGTGCCGTTATCCATTTCTGCGTTGTGTTTGTTCTTCTTTGTCAGCATGCTCTTTGGAAAAACACAAAGTGGCTGTTATTAACAACTTCTCACAAAGCAGCATTCAAAAACAGACATTGACATGGCAACTCAGCTTGTGTGTCTGCATGTTAGTAAGCTAGTGATAGGTATATCCATCTTCAAGTTGTGCATCATGCTTTTCGATATTTCCATCTGTTTTGTGCTGCATTCGTCCCTTAATATCCCGCTTTATTCCAACAAACGGGTTGAGCACAATGAAAGTGAATTGCGTGCTGCTGATGACCCCTAAGTTTCAAATCTCAGTCAAAAATAACCTTTCCACCGCTTTTACTGTGTTCTGACTCAAAGTAGCAAACTTGTCTCCCACTGTGTTGACACCGAGGAGGTGTGCATTTCATTGTCTTATTTCGGAGTTGCAGAGGTACTTGATGTCTGCCATACTCCGATCCTCTTGTCCTGCTCAATTACACACACCCGGAGAGGCTTGAGGTACCTTGCTCGCTCAGAGCGCTCCACTGAAACCTCCATTTGTAAAAAAAAAAAAAAAACTGCGTTGAAAGTATTGATGTCACTAGCTGTGGCTTGACTGACATCTATGTTGTTGTTTTGTCCCCCAGAATGTTTGTTTCTTCAAATAACTCATTCAAGGGGTCTTTTGTTCCTAAACAAAAGACATTCTAAGGTCTTTTGGCCTATCTTTCATGGTGCGAGGGTTTCGACCTGGGATGAAAATAATTTGACTTTTGGAATGCTGCAGCGCGTGGAGCATTTTATGTGACAAGGAACTAGAGCTGGCAGATACTTTTTCTTTCTTCCTTAAAGAACAGCCTACGGTAAATACTGTAGATGGAGGAGAAGTTAATCATTTTGATGCAGGGCTACCTGGAGTTTGGACCTTGGATAAAGGATGGCTGGTGTATTAGACTTGGTTCCCTTTAATCAAATGTCTGGATTCGAGTTTCTACCCTCAAGGGGGGGGGGGGGGGGGGTTCAGAGGACGTCGGGGGGTACTGTTTTTTAATGCCAATTTAAAACGGCACATTTTCACAATTTAATCATTTGATTTGCTTTTTACCACAATCTGAAGCGCTAAAGACAAGTGCTTTTTTTCTGAATCGCATTGGCACAGCTTTTCATTGTTTTCTATAGAACGGCGCTTCTGACCTGTTACTGAGTCACTGCATGCACCTCTGGAAAGCAGCTTTGAGCTGCACTTTATTGGAACTTTTAGTGTTTTCTGTTAGTTTCCGCCTACGATGATGAGCAGCACACAGCCGCTTCTCTGAACTCATCCGGAGAGAGTCCCACAGTCTGAAAGAGTCTGTCAGACGGTCTGAAGAGAATATTACCATTACAGCTGAACAATAGCGCGGCAGACTATTAGACAGGTAGATTTGTTCTTGAACTTTTTTTTACCTCAAAATATCAGAGAGCACAGATACGAGGGATGTGGTTTGAATAAGTAGAACATTTTGAACATGAGCAGAAATCCTGCTTAAACACATATAAGCTATGAAAGTCCAGGGGTTTATGAATTATTCACTGATTCATCACGCACAGTTGAAAGAGGTTACCTCTTATAAATAAAGACATTTCCACCATAACTTGATACATAAAAATATCACCAGATATGCAGGAAATGAAGTATTTGATGGTCAAAACCAGAATCCCGCAGTCTGATTGGCTGCTGTTTGCGATCAATAACAGGATCGAATTCAAGTTTGCATCTGATTAACAAACATGGCTTTTTCGCTCCCTGGGAAACGAACGGTGAAGATATTACAACTGTCCAGTTTAATGAAATCTGTTATTTGGCATTGAAATACATGGCTTTTTAAATGATATAACACAAACTAATTATCAACATTAATATCCAGGGGAGACCATTAGGCCACATTTTAATTGATGTGAGGTGGTTGAGAAGGTTGAGGACAACATGGTTTAGATTTTCATATTGAAAAATGTGTCGGCTAGTTTTCATCTCATTATTCTGACACCACATTCTATCCTGCTGTCCAACATATCCAACGTACAATACTACAAATGGAGCCTTCAAGGCTGATTAAGTGCTGGTCTAACATCAATGTAATAAAGAAAAAGTTGCCAGCTCTTAAGGATTGACCAGACATTTCTGGAATTGCCAGAGGCTTCACTGAATTATGAAATTATTTGCTTTTGTCTTTATTGAGTCAAAATTGCCACAGTCTACAGTAATGCAAGTCAGTGCTGTTAGGCTCCTCTCAGGAAAGCCAAATGCAGCTAATTATTAAATGCGGTTAGCATTGAGCAATTAATTTTTGTTATATTTGTTAAACGTTTCTATACATTTCAACAGCATGATTGGACGGGCCACCTGTCTACCTGCGTTCACTCTGCCCGTGGGTTCATTGCACGTCTCCACAATAATTTAGCACAACATCTGTGAGTACTAACTATAGCCGGCGTTGTTGTTTCCATTCATAATGATCATTTTGGGGGAGTGGCTTTCAGTTGGGTTCTTTTTAAAATCTTGCTTACTCTTTCTAGTTATACCCAAGCTTTAATGCTGACATTCTGATGTAGGTTGTGTTCAACATCTTAGTTTGATGTTTTACTTAGCTGGTGCAACGAGCTATTTGGCACTAAACAACAGGTAGCTACAGTTGAGGCGGTTGGTAATGTAATTATTTTATTATTTTATCATGAACCAGCATAGTATTGGACAAATTAATATTTTGACTGATGGCAATGGATGGACAATTGAAAATTTTGGGGGGAAATTGTATTAAATGAAAATTGTAAAATTGAGATAAGCAATTCTGAGGGGAGCTTGATTGTGTGGGTTGCTAATTGCATGGCCGGCTATGCAAAACGTTTTAAAGCCTTAACTCGAAAATAAAAATGTCAACCTCTATGTGGCTCTAGTGCAAAAAAGTCAGGGGATCACCAAAGTCAGTAGGCGCCATCCCCTGTGGACTGTCAATGTCTACCACAAACAAACAATACTAAATACATGAACAGTTTAGTCAGATGGAGTATATGTGCAATAGTGAATGTAAAGAACTGAAAAAAGAGCAGAAGAGGCAGCAGTAAAGCAAGTAAAAAATATATGTTTTTGCGTTGCTGGTTCTGTGTTGTGGTTTTCAATGAACTGCACTTTACAAGCATCATGTGATTTGCTGAAACACTGTGTTATTACTGCCACTGATTTTGATTAAATTACTAACAATTACACATATGCTAGAGCCACAATTAATTGTCTAATCTTTATTTAGCTGCATGCACTCTGCGGTCTACTTGATCACTGTGTCAGCTGAATGACTCACATTGTGATATTGCCGTGTCTTTAAACCTCGTGAACCCCAGCTGTAACATAACCCTGAACGGCTGTCATATAGAGTTGCAAACCCAAACGAAAGGTATGTTTGCAATAGTGTTACATTTAAAACCAGGTAATAGAAACAGCAACCTGGGAACCAGCAATGGCCGATGCGATTGGGAGAACATCGAGCTTTGTTATTTTCCTGAGCTGTCTGAAATTGGGTATGGGTAGATCTGCTGTGCCAACACCAACCTGTTATAGCAGGGGTGTCAAACATACGGCCCGCGGGCCGGATCCGGCCCGCCACGTCATTTTATGTGGCCCGCGAATCCGCCAGGAAAAAAAAAAAAAATTTTTTTTTTTTTTTTTTTACAAAAATTTAAAGTTAGATGTGAAAATAAAAATATCCCCATGGTCGAAATTATGAGATAGAAAGTCGAAGTGATGAGATGGCATGTTGTCTGTGTGCCGACATTAAAACTATCACAACAGGTGGACAGGAGATGCAACAGCCCATAAAGAGGATTTCCAACAAGTTTCTCAACATGCGTACTTCTCTGTACTGAAACGTCATCAGTCTCAGCCCAAGTACTGTTCCAATTCAAAGTTCACATCGAGCCAAGCACGGCCCTAATGCCCGGATGTGGCTCGCTCTGCCCATTTTACCCGGGATGCATCGGAGGTGACTTGTCTGTACTTGGGACAGCCAAATATCCCAGAATGCATTTTGCACCAGCAACAGGAAACAATGGCGGAGGAGAAATCACACAACTGGAAGTACGTGTTGTGGAAGTCACAGATATCCCGGGAAACTAAACTAACTATGTTAGGAGTACCGTAGTTACATTTACACCGTCTTACATTTACAACCGGCCCTTTGAGGGCGACCGTGATGCTGATGTGGCCCCAGAGTGAAAATGAGTTTGACACCCCTGTGTTATAGGAACAGGCTATTCAGTGTAGATCTTGACAAGTAAATGGAGTTACTGCTGCCTGTGTTGGAGATACACACAAAAAAAACTTTCAGATATTATTTGGAAAAAAAACCCATTGCACCGCTGCTCTGTTGTGTGTGCAAGCAAGCGTGTTTGTCTTGAAAATAGGCCAGAGGAAGTTGTATGTGTGTGTGTTGTACAGTAATCTGTCATTTAAAAAAATTAAAACATTACAGAATCGACAAGTGTGTGCCCTCACTCATACAAGTAATTTTGAAAGCACGGCAAGATCACACACGACGTGTTCATGCATATACCTGCGTGACAGCATGTGTATCAGGGCTGAGAGAGGCTCAGGTGTGGGTATGCGGGTGTAATCAGGCCTCCTTCCACTCAGCTGACAGGTCTTTTAGTCTCTCTTGTCTGGCTTCTTCGCAAGCATGCAATATGTTACCGTTGCCTGGCCACAGGGTCGTCTTTGGAGAGTTTCAGACCCTTTTCCAAAATAACCACTAAAACTCTGTCCCCTGCAAACCCAACTGACGCGACATCCAGCTTGTTTTTTCCCCTCTCTGGCTGAGGCAGTTTACTACTCCAGGGCTGAATTTCTTTTTTAACTGTATTGGTGACCTCTGTGCTATAGCGAGCTGCTAAATAATTATTAAGATTAATCCTGTATTGGTTTGATCCACAATTTAAGGCATTGTTTCTTCATTTAAACAATTAGATTTTCATGATTTTATGATGGTATGGAAATAATCTTCTGAGGGTGCAAGTCAGCCATATTCTGATGCCTGGTATTGTTGTAGAATCCTCATGCTTAAAGCCTGCTGTGTCAAACACCAGCCAGTGGATTGCATAACTAAGAGTAACCTGGTAACAGAGAAGGGAATTCATTTTCTGAAAACCAACAACGATTTATTCATTGCAAGAATATAAATAGTTCAAATACATCTCTTTTTCTCCAGTGGGACAGCCACAATATGAAGCTGGGACAATCTGTTATGATGTTGTGGAAATAGGTTAGTCCTATTATTATAATATATGTAATATAGCACATTAACACATGTAGATACATTAAGGCTCCAGTAGAGAGCTCTGATCACTGGACCAAAGTTTCAGTGTCTGACAGACAGACACATGTCTGAACTGGATCAGTATGTTCCCTTCTTGTTCTAAATAAAATGTATTGAATTAATAATTACATTTGGTCCCAGTTGCATGGAAGCTGGTGGTTGTTAAGTAGATCAGTTGGCTTTGTGTTGTCTTCTGTGAGGATGTTCCCTAAATACATAAAGCATGTGCACCTGAAAAAGCTTCGTTGAGTAGAGCTTTGAAATGAGTTTCTTCAATAACATGTAATGTTAAAGAGATGGTAATACAACAAATTAGGCATTCTCTTGACAAACTTGTGCTAATTTGCATACATTTCCAGAACAGAAATCTGAAAATTGGAGTTTGTTTCTTTTTGTCGACATATTAGAGTTAAAGGTTTTTCAAAGGGAACTTTGGGTATCTCTTTTTATCACTACATAAATCAGAAAAAAAACATTCGCCATGTTTTTCGGAATAAAATGTTGTATAAATCAGGCTATGAATGATATATAAACAACTTGTGTAAAAACCTTCAGAATGAAGTGAAACTGGACAGTTTGGTGTATGTAAGTGGTACTTTTCATTTTGGGAAAACGGCCTTTAAAGATATGATTGAGACATTTTTAAGACACTACAGAGGGATTGGGTGAGAAACGTAACTAACAGATATCACCATGAAACTTCCCCAGTTGATTGCTTACATTCAGGCAATTAGTTTTTGTATTACATGCTATCTTTGAACATGGAAATGAGGCCTTATGTAATGCTGAATTTAGATGAATTTACGAAAAAATCTACTGACGCATGTAGTAAAAGTAGTAAAATAAACACTTAAATGTACATTTTTCAGAAAGAAGACATGTTATGGAAGCAATATAGCAAAATGGCAATTTTGGCTATTGCAGGATAAACAATGTTTTTGCCTGTAGTGTCTTAATGAAATATTGATACAAATACTTTTCAAATTTTTTCAACATTTCATACAATGCAGCGAAAAGGATGTCTGATTTCTAAAATATGGCTAATCCATACCTAATATTAATTAACCTTTCCATAAATATGTACCCAGTTGCCACACAACTAAAACCAGTAGCTCCGAAAACCCCATTTGCACAGTTTAGCCAATAAATATGATATGTACAATACTAGATGGCAAGGTTATTTTGAATATGTGTTACATTATGGCTTTTGGCCGATATTACGACATAATTAACTGCCACGCAAGCCACCAATTTAAGCTTGGTAAGCAGAGCAGAATGAGTAACAGCCTCAAGGCCTGGTGTGCCCCTCACGTCTAGTTACTTCATCAGCTTTGAAGTTACACTATTTGGCAACAACCCATTTAAACATGAATTCTGTATCAGCTTGTTCCAACACTTCATTGCAACTTTATACCTAATGATGATATAAATGTAAAATAATATATAAAACTACTTGTTTGGCCCACTGTAAAAGCAAAAGATGCCTAAACAGCATAAATGCATCCTATAACACCTCTGAGACGATCACTGAGACTGAGTCAGCAGCCTGTTGAGCTTATGGCTGTGCATCCCGCCAAATAAGTACATGAATAAATAAATAGCAGAATAAAGCACAGTGTTCTTTGTTAACGCCCCATGAGCCCTCAGATCCTCTTCAAAGCCCTTCTAGCTGTTCCCAAATACCACCTTGTTACAGAGGGTGACATGAGCTTGTGGAACGTCTTGGCGAAGGATATCAGACATAGATTATTCACTCTAGAAAGCTTAGGGCAAAGGTAGCTGTCTACAAAAACTGCCTCCTGCTCCCAAAACATCCAGTGAATGTAAGCGTACAAACAAAACTTTTCTTTGTCACCCTTCATTGACTCTGTTATTTGGTTGAAAACTTGCAACAATCTCTGTCTTGGCAGCTATATTATGAATGTTTCTCACTACAGCACTGTCTGCACAAAGCTTGCTGTTTTGGCAATCAGCCAAACAGTATTGCTTATTCTATTGATATATAACTAGTGCAGTGCCCCGTTTGGAGAGCGCTGATTACTTGGCTCCCGGTGTTGCTGCTGTCAGCCAGGGGGCAACCTCTAGGTTCTGAAACATGAAGCTAATGCGGCGGTGTCTTAACTTGCATTCTCTCTACTGGCCATCAGGGGGCGACTCCTCTGGTTGCAAAAATAAGTCAGATATTCTATAAGAAAAGGACCCTACTTCTTACTTGATTGATTACGTCAGTAAGAATTGATGGTCTCAATCTCTAGTTTCGAGTCTTCAAAACAGCATGATGTTCATTCAGTAAATTCTGGTCCCATTTAGAGTGAAATAGACCATAAAGCAGGGGGGTATACTGTAGCCAGAGCCGTATACAGCGGCTCTATTACAGCGTCACTCCTCCACAGTCCAAATATGGTCACTTCCGTTCAGTGGTTGCAAAAAAACCAAGGTGGGGACAGCCGAAACCCAAAATGGTGATAAACAAAATGCTGAATTTGAGGCATCCAACCCGCAGTCCACAAACCAATGGGCGATGTCACCAGGACTACATCCACTTCTTATATTCAGTCTCTGTTTGCAGCACTCTAGAGAACCGCTCATTACTCGTTGACTCTGGGGAAGTAAAGAAGAGTTTGGTTGTAACGTTCGTATGTCCAGCATCCAGCAGCAAAAGTAGACTGAAGTCAATGAGGTGCAACCTGTGAAGGCCAGCTGGGGACTAAAAGTGTATTCATATTGAACGTGCCGCGTGTTTAAATTGCCCCAAATTCACTACGCCGCAGCCTTGGATACCCAGCAATACACCCACCAAATGTGAAGTAGATAAGACCCGAACAATAATGCCACGGACATACCCATATACAGAGAGTCTTGCTTTAAAGTTATATATTATATGGTTATTTACCAAACTATGACCTCACAATTTAAGATTGTAAGATGAGTTGGGTTTATCTGCACTCGTACGGTACTTAAAAGTGTCTGTCACTCTGACACTCCATGTCTTTGTTGCCATCACCAATCAATTATGTTCACAACAAGACACGTTTTCAAAGAGGGGCAGGTGTGAAAAACAATAAAATTAGACCTTTTTCGAGTTGATCTATCTATCAATTTACAATCCCTTTCTTCTTCGTGTTTAATGGCATTTTGTTGGATTTAAGGCCTTTTTCTAACGAGGGCAGTTGGTTCAAGGAGCTCATTCAACCTCTAGTGGCAATAGCCATAAATACATGGAGGGATATTTATATTTTATAAATATTTAAATAACAAATAGGAAACCATCACGATTACTTTTTGTGGTCTTCATATTAACCTGTTGGAGAGATGTGTTTTATACATATAAGGTTCACATTAGATACTGTATAGGTCTGCAAGGCTCATCTCTGGAGAAACACTTATCTGTACCTGGTGTACTGTTGGGTTTTGTGGGCTGTGCGAATTTGGGTTCTACCGTAATTTTGCAATATTCCATCACTCATTGTTCGTATCAAGTTTTTTTCTGGCAGAAAAGCACTTGCAGGGCGCTGGCGAGCGCTCGGAGCAGCCGCAAAAAATAGATGAGGTGCTCTAAAATACGATGCTGGGTGCAGCACCTTTTCTTCTTATTGGGAACAATTGAAAAAATGCTGGTGCTCACCAAATAAAAGCTTTATGGACACACTATCCTACTCTATGGATATGAAAATGCACCTGCTGGTATCCTAATTATGAGCCCAATTTTAATACAAACAAAGCCTCTATTCTGCATAATACATTTAACCCTAGACTCCTTTTGTAAACCCCTAACGTTAGCGTTCAAACTGCGCTTATGCTCTCTGAACTTATTTTGCTCATTTAAATATCCATTGCATAAGCCGTATTTTGAAACGCTTGTTTTATAACAATAATGTACAATTTCAATGATCCACAATTTAACATTGTACATAGCCCTGCTATGATTACATACACATTTTGAGAAACCAATGTAGTGATACCAAGTAACAGAGAATGTCAAAGGAGTTTGGAGGAAGCTGTGCACATGAAGGTGAGAAGACAGATGTTTCAGGAAGCAAGGGGAAATCAAGAACTAATATATCGAAAGAGGGCAGAAGATCATCATGGGGAAGAGGAGCAGGGTCTCCTGTCGGGGACAGCGGACTAGAGGAAGCATGGAGGAGGATGATCACGGTCAGAGATGAGCAGAGGATGATGGATGGGGGCCGTGGCAGAACTCCACGGTGAGAGCCACACTCTCTGATGGAGCATGGAAAGGCAAAGGCAGAAAATGGGAAATAGTATGGTTGTGGTGTCTTTGGTGACCCTGCATCACTGGCTATAACATCGGTCTCCTTGTGGACACAGGAAGGACAAATGTGGTTTGAAGTCCTATATATCTAAATCCTGTGGACAAGAGTTCAATGGTTTATTTGAAAAGTGAAAAATATTGACAGACTGTCCTGCTTTATATTTAATTTTAAGTACATGTATTAGAACTTAAGGACAAGTCACATGATTAACGAGTACATTTGCAGAACCCTCTTAAGTAATTGGATAACCAGACTGAATAGAGGCAGGAAACACGAAACCACAGCTTTGACAGCAGCAGGGCGAGGATTTTCGAGTAAACTCTTCAACTGAGATGGCTAAGAACAATTGTGAGTCAAAGACGAGGGTATCTTCTTTGAAGATACGTATATATCAAGAAGATGTTTAAGTGGGATTTAGAGATGCAGAGCATACTTCTCCTTTTGCTCAGCTTTTTTTGAAATCTGCTATTCCCTCCTCTCCACGCCTAAAAAACAAAACGAACAATCTAGATTGTCGAGAAAAGATTAAAGCTCCAACCCCCAGGACAAACCCCTGCTGGGTACACCTGTCAATCAAACCTCTCCTAGCGCAACTCACTGAAGGATTATTTTCTGTTTGCCGATGACATCAGCGATAGAACGATCACCCATTTATCTCCAGGCTGTGCTAAAAATCACCAACAAGACATTTGTCAGCGTATTTGGGATATGGTTGCATTGATCCTTGTCAAGCTGAGACACAGTAAGAAAGGCAAGGACAAGGCAAGGCAAGGACAAAACAGGGCAAATTATGTCTTTTAAATGTAATTTCAGACAAACCCCACTCCGAGAGCCCTTCTTTCACTTGAAAGGTGGCCGTTGCGACTGCTACCGTTGAGGTTGGTGTAATAAACTCTCCTCTGTAAGATTGACTGAACAACTATTTCCATTCACCTTTGTTATGTCGTAAATTGTGCTAATATTCAATCTTATGACCTGCTATAATCAATATTTTTTAGATGAAACATGGAACACGACCACTTGTATGTGAAAAGGAATTATCATCTTACTGCAGTTCCCCTTAGCACGAGTTGGATATTTCCCGCAGGTGTTGGTGGAGAACAAAGACGGAGCTAAAAGGAGAGGAGACGTTGGACTGACTTTCATCATGGCATAACCCTTAACCCTAACACGAGTCTGAATGAATGATAACCCTAACACGAGTCTGAATGAATGATAATGCTGCTCTGTATCTGCCGGACGTGTAAATAAGCCACATTTTGCTAAAATGTTCACCATGAACTTAATATGTCAGTGTTCCCAGCTTGTTTTTGCTGCTCCCAAATGGCCACACAAAGAAATCAGATATTATAGATTCAAAGCTTTTGTACAATTTTAATGTCTGTTGTTGAATGAATATCAAAATTAGGCAAGCGCCCAGTTTCTTAAATTACCTTATGGACGCTTTAAAGCAGTTAAAAGAAAATGCGAACAAAAATGCGTTCGCATAAATGTGTTCTTCAGAGTTTTTGAGAAAAAAAGTGATATTACGACAGAAGTCGTCATAGTCATAGTGCATTATGTTATTGCTCTGCTGAAATGGTAGTATCTTCTTCAGACCGTTATGTGTGCTACAGTGCAGGCAATAGAGGGAAGGGACCAGCTTGGCGATATGCAGCTGTTCACACCAGTAGCACATTTCTCCGATCGCTCAAAAAGCTATTCTGCTCCTCTCTGTCTGTGTGTGTGTGTGTGTGTTTACACCAGAGATAATACAAACGAGTTCGCTCAAATATTGTGAGGGACAATACTGTCCTAAAATATTGATAGGGACATGTCCATACTGTCCATATGCAAACCTACACCCTTACTGGAAACAACCTTGCTGCATGTTGCTGTGGAGCCATCCCCGTTTATATACTGACGCCGTGACCACTCTCATTCTCGTTAGATTCCATCTCAACCAGCCTATTTGGATCCATTTCTGGCCGTCATTCCCCTAGGTGATGCGAAAGCTTCCAGCCTTGGCACCTAGGTATATAAAGTTGTACTAAATTGGTCGATTAGGTCAGGTCCTCCTCTTTTGGCAGGCACGCCTCTCCCCACCTTTATGGCCTTGCATGGCTGTGATCCAGCCTGTCCCCATTCGTCTAAGCTCCTTAGCTCATGCTGTCTGGCTTGCACACAGGAAGTCCATTGCTGACAAATTCTGATTCAATATGCATTCACTATTTTCTGAACAAATAATGGAAATATATATTTTACTGTATATGTGTGTCTGTGTAGGATGTAGTGGAAGAAGAGGGCCAAGGTGGCCGTGATCCCCACACTGCTGAACAGCTGGGTGTTAATTGAAGGGAGACTCTCGGAGGTACTGAACCCGGCTGCTGCTGGGTTCAGGCCTGTGCAAAATCCCAGGCTCCCAGGCCTGCTGTTCTCTTCTGTAAGCCGCAGCACAGCAGTCAGGGGGGGTCAACAGTTCCTCAAGCAATACAATCATCCAGTATTTCCCTTTTAGCATTCACAGGACTGCTTAACCTGAGTGGTGTTGAATAAAAGCTGAAATACATAAAAAAAAGATTAACTTTATGGTTTTGGGTTGCTCTGGTCTTTAACCTATAGTCATAATAAATCTGCATTTTTATTTGCTGTGCAGAATGATGCAAATAGCCTAAAAGTGATACGTCTAATTTCAACTAAACACTGTTGTTCTGCTGAATATATTTGAGGAAACATACGTGCTGCCTGTATTAAGGCTGAACGATGAATTGCTTTTATATCAAAATTGCAATTTAAAGGAGTGCAACTTTCAAAAGAAAGAACATTTTCTTCTGTAACCCACAAAAGACCCTTTTCAGAGAAGCCATTTTTACGTATTTTTCATTTCTACCAATTACACCTGTGTTTACCCTGCCATGACGTGTCAAAATGGCTGCTGTTCAAAGGGCCTATATCACTGCTGACAGGTAGCTAGCAGCTAGCTCGTTAGCTGTCAGTTTTAACTGACTGACAGCAGTGAACAGTAGTCAAGAGTCTCTACGGCTCTGTCCAAAATCACTCCCTTACAGTGCACTGCATTTTCTGTCAGCCACTTCTTTGAGAGGGACATTTACACTCGACTCAGTGCCTAGAAAAAGTGGCAGAGCAGGTACACAATGCACTTCGTCACATTTTATGGGCTATGGGATGTGCAAATTACGATTGCGCGACTCTTTGAATGGTATTCATGAGTGTACAATATTTGATTTTACTGTTCACTAGTATGAGTGCTTTTGTACACAGTTCCAGTCGACCTTTCTCACAGCAGATATTCTGACATATTATAGTAGGAAAAACACAGATGTAGCTCAGAAAAATTTACAAAAAGTGGCAGGACTCTGGCATTGTGCATGCTGTCTCACTGATACCTAATGGAACCGATCCATCACGAATAAAACTGAAGCAGTTTCACCTGTGCCCTCTTCACATTGCAAGTCAAAATATCTGAGGTAAAATTGTCAGTTACGTTCATTACAAACCTTGTTTAACATAAGACCACAAATACAGGCCAGATTTTATAGAAAATAATCACAATTAAAAAAATTAAAATCACCATATTGGTCAGAATTCAGAAAAATATTATTTTACAAATTGTTCAACCCTAATTTGGACATATTCACTGCCAACTTTTTTTTCTTTTCTTTTTTTTTTTACAGTTCAGGAGGTGTTTTGTCTTCCTCCACAGAGGTGATAGGGAGGTGGTGATAGTGAGAGAGAGAGACAGAGACAGAGAGGGAGAATGAGCGAGCACAGGCCTTTGAACCCAGAGGCTGAGGTTAACATCCTGTGTACCGTGGGTGGTCAGGTTTAGGCCACTGTAAACACTAAAGGTTAAAGGTTAGAGAAACACTGTGGTTCAAGTCAGTCCAAACTTGACTGCAATCTTTCCCCAAACTTAAGTCTTGTGAGTCCGTAACCCTAGAAACCATTACTCATGCCTTGGTCTTGGCGGATATTGTCGTGAAAACAAATGAAATACATCAGGGCATGTTTTACAGATCTGTTCATTATTTACATTCTGCAACTTTGCCAATAGATTTATTGTAAATCAGGATAGTTCCACTCCATGAATATGATTAGCTGAGCCATATTCAAAGCCCTTACACAGCTGTGTGCCACATTATTACTGAACCAATTAGTCACCTATTGTTACAAGCTAGAATTAATGAGAGAGAAAATGAAGAGCTGGAAAAGTCAAGAAACAAAGCAGATTTTGTTGCGTTGAAGTCTGTTCCCCCATCGAATAGTGTTTCCCTCAGTAGTTTAGTAGTTTGCTGTTTTTGTGTTTGAGCAGCCAGCGAACCCACTGTGTGTCGTTGCTACATTAGAAAAATATGTCTTTGCTCCCGCCCAGTCCATCGTTTTATTTTTACGTCCATCCAACTGACAAAGTACACAGACAATGGTAAGTTAACGCTCTAGCTTCAGCTCGCTTGCACATATTTCTTCGTAGCCTGCTACGCTCACGTTTCTTTCGCTACAGTATGTCGTAGCTAAAGAAACCAACACTGGGACAAGAATGCTCACTTTCACTTCGCTACTGTCACTTGCTAGCAATATCATAATAGTGGAAAATAGCAGATACATATGTGGTTATAACGGAACTATTTTTTTCTTTCTCCTCAGGTTAGGTATATCAGAGAGCCGATGGTGGTGATTATGACGCACCTCAACAATAAATTCATTAAATAATCAAGCAAATCTTTAAGCATGCTTTCCACTGAGTCTGTTTGTTGATTGGCAGCTAAAGAACTGCATTGCTTGGCGGAAGAATAATTATTTTTTTAAATCAATAAACCATTGCATTTTGTTTGCAGTGTGTTTATTTTTTTAAACCTTTCCAGGCACATGTAGTAACTATTTTATAAAAGCAATAAGCACCTTGAGACGATGATTCACAGTGCATTTTACAACAGCTTAGGGGCGTTGTTAGGCATGACTCAGAGTGGAGTTGTTATAAAATCACTGTAAAAATCACTACCTCTTGTGGCTTGTTGCTCAAATAAACATCTTATGTTGAAAAAAAGGTAATCCTGACGGCATCATGTTTCTTTTGAAATATTATTTTAAATGAATAACATATCTGAAAGGTTTGAGACAGTGACAACATTAAATGAATTGTCTGTATCTCCTGAGAATATCCAATACTGTCAAATGGAGTACAACATCTATCAGGGATTTTTTTGATCTGGATCTGTTCATTTCAGTTAGTTTGTCCTTGTTTTTAATGATCTACGACAGTTTATTTCCTATTTCGATAAAGTTGTCTCACCATATGAAACAATACTCATCAAACAAATGATGTTGAATATGCAGTTCCGTGATAAGTGGAAGGTGCTTAAGGTAAAATAAATGGGTATCATTTAAAATCTAATAGTAATATATCATTGATACAGCCGTGAATGGTTCAATATGCTCAAACTAACCATCGCAGCTGCTCTCCTCCTGGCACAGGATTTGTCAGTGCGTTTTTCAGAACAGGGTGATAAATGGGGAGGTCTCATCTAGTTCAGTGGTTCTAATAAAGGTAGAGGCATCACTCCTCATCATTTCTTCATTTGTCACATTTATGGATTTCTGTCTGGGATAAATTACTCGCTGGAGCCACGGCAGAATCAAGCCTCAAGGTTTATTTACAGGAACTCCCATCAGACATTTGTCATATGCATTCCTCCTGTCTTGTTTGCAGTCTGTGTCCTCTGCCCATCAGCTCCCCATTCGGCTTCTCAAGAAAGCAATTATAAATGTAAAGGCTTTGTATACATGGGAGCCACAGTCCCAGGGTTATAAATCCTTTTCATGTTTGGACACACATACTAAAATGAATGTGCTTTCAAATACGGTACGCCAAGAGCATTTCATTTAGTAAGTCACTTTAATCGCGTAGCTTCAAAGCGTCTGCCTCTATGAATGCATTATATTCATGCAGATTGGTGACAAGTCAACATGAAGCGGCCAACTCGAGCCTCGAGAACAGCTTCAATGCTACTTGGCATAGGCAGTAGAGCTGGGTAATATCATCTAAGATCAATATCATGATTGTCAGATTTACCACGGTACCGCTTAACAAACAACATCTTATTAAAGACACTATACATTCAATCATCCCCCCCCCCACTCATCTATTTAAAGCTACTAGGAGAAGCTTAAAAAAAGCTGGGTCTAACAGTCTGCGCTGCACAGTCCTGTTTCTGGTTCTCCCGTGTCTCCCTTCCCTCCAGGGGGACCAGTAGTACGACCCAGGCCTCCAGCAGCGTGGTGTCAGTCTTGTTTACTTATATAGGTCAAATAACACCATCGGTATTACATTGAGACTGTTTCATAACCAGTAAAAAGCGACTTTAACTTTGTCCCTTATTGTCACTGGTCTCTACTCGCCTGTGCTTACTATATGAACTAAAACATGCAGCTTCTGATCTGAAACAATGAGGTCTGGCTGTGGGAAGCCATGCTACCAATGTTGAAAAGTGCTATTTTGAGTAATTATATACAATAGCTCACAGCCTTGATTCATGTTCATGGACAATGAATGAGGAATTAATGTGGCTCAAGGCCCTCTGTGTTATCCTGTTACACAAGGGGCGAATCAAGAATTCTAAGGATTGTACACACTCTGAAGCTTGCGGAAGAAAACAAAATCCACTTTAATTCCCACACCAAGCATAACATTTATCAATAAATGTTCAATTTCCTCTGTGGTTGGCCCACATCCAAGAGGAGGCCTTGCCAAATTTATCACCCAGGTTCACGATGTAACATAGCTGTGAGCCTCATGAAACAAACTTTGTTGAGCAAGAGAGATGTGATTTGATAATTACTGCATGGGTCTAGTTACACGGGCCTGAGGGTGAATACTGCAGGTTGGACAAGGTGCATATATCAGCAAGCAGTCTCAGCAGTCTTCCAGGGCAGGTTTGAATACTTAAAGAGTTCAGCTGTTAATTAACAAGCAACTCCAGGATTTAATTATTTCATCGTCTTCACTTTTATGCAAAGGTAACATTTAAACCAACTGTGAGTGGAAGGCACAATGCCAGTTGTAATAAAGAGAGGTACCCTAACCTTAGAAATAATAATTAATGATGTTGTAAGTGTCGTTGCAGAGTGCAATATATAATCAAACAATATTTCTCTGTTTAATTTAGAGGACTTGTTGGAATGAACATACTTTTACTGAAAATGGATCAACTTACTTGGTTAGTTCAGTAGTTGATGATGAATTTGAGAGGTCATGATAAATCGAACGGGAGTCAGAGGAAGATGAGACGGAGGAAGGAGTAAGGGATAGCACAGACAAATCAGGAGCACATAGGCCCATCGCGGAGTCAAGGTAAAAAAGAGGAAACGAGAGAGCATCAGACTGGGAAAAAAAAGAGGAAATATAATGAAAATGATCTGTGTCTGGGCTTCACTTGGATTGCCAATGCAGATTGCCCAAAGCCACAGTGCGTGGTGTGCAGCGAGGTTCTGGCTAACAGTCTGAAGCTCTTATTTACGTCGCCACCTGAACACCAAGCATGCCAGTGCAAGTCAAAAGCCCCTTACATTGTTTACATCGAAATTGGAGGAGTTACAAAACAGCCAAAAACAACTGCAGTTTCATTCTATGTGTGGTTAATTGTAAATTAAATGTGATAATCTGCCTCTGAGCCTGTGCGTGTGTCCTCGCATCCGTATTGCTCTTTAAAAGTGACGCCTTGTGTCACTGAAAGTTATTGAAACTTTGTTGCAGTGTTTCAGGGCGTTTTCACACCTTCAGTTTGTTTGCTTTGTTGCAGTTGCTCCTTTGTTCGGTTTGTGTTCACACTGCAACATTTAACAGCGGACTAAATATTGTAAACAAACGCCACGCGCAAGCAAACTGTTCTCTCATTGGTCAGATTTCTATGAGGCTATAAATAGGCTCTGTTGCTTCTTTTTTTTTTTAAGGTGTGGGGGATTGTGTCAGGATCCAGGATCCCTGTCTGACCCGGTGTGTGTTTCCCCTGATCTCCTCTCCTCAGGTGTCCTGTCATTCCCCTGTTTGTTATTGTGTGCCATGTGCTCTGTTTGTCCTCTGCCTCCAGACACCTCCCATGGCCGCACCCTTGATTGTGCACAGCTGAGGACACTCCAGCCTATCACCTCCTGCAGCCTGACACACCAGACTCAGGGCCCACTAATGAGGCTCCTGTCTCTATATAGACTCTGGTCCTGCAGTCTGGGGTTGTCAGGTCGTACCGTCTTTCACCCGCTGAAACCCCGTGGCATCCTCTGCCCTCCTTGTGTTCATGGATTACACTCCGCCGCTCTGCCCTCCTTGTGTTCATGGATTACACTCCGCCGCTCTGCCCTCCTTGTGTTCATGGATTACACTCCGCCGCTCTGCCCTCCTTGTGTTCATGGATTACACTCCGCCGCTCTGCCCTCGTGTTCATGGATTACACTCCGCCGCTCTGCCCTCCTTGTGTTCATGGATTACACTCCGCCGCTCTGCCCTCCTTGTGGTCTACGGATTACACGCCGACGCTCTGCCTGCCTTGTGTTAAACTGACTACACTCGCCGTCAAGCTGCCAGCCCTCCGGTGTCGAGCCACGGGACTCACACCGTCGATCTGTCTACTCTCTGGTGTCGGACCACGGGCTCCACACCTTCACACAGTCTAAATAAAACCTGTTAATATTAACTTCTGTCTCCTGTGGTCTTGCATTTGGGTCCTACCTGTGAACTCCCGTGACAGATTGGGGGTGCGTGAACCCGGTCGGGATGTAGAAGGGGGTGCGCGGCCTAAAAAGTTTGGGAACCGCTGATCTATTTGGAAGCATTAATCATCCCTTAAATTTCATGACTACGCAGACGACACAGATATTGTTGGACCTATTTATTTGATTTTGTTATTTAATTTATAAGTAGTATTGTTTAATTATTGTAGATGTTTCATATATTAAGATTATTTTTCTCTTTAATAGTAATTTGTTTCGTTATATTATTTTTTGGGTAATTACTGTGGGCACCTGTTGCTCTTTAAACGAGTAGAAAGATAGGACCAGCATGCACCGGGGTGGGCGTATAGTTTTTACCAGCTGCACAGCAGCATTGCACAGGACAGGAGTTAGTTTGTTTACTTGTTTTATTTGCTTTATTTAATTAATACACAAAAATGCAATCCTGCTTGGACATTTCACTCTCTTCTGGCTGAGGATACCGACCACGGTGCATCAGTGGCGTTTGATTGTTATTTGTTTAAGTTTGATTTAGCCGACAAATGGCCACTACAGATACAGATTTCTGTTATATTCCCTTGTATCAAAGTACGAAGTGCTTTGCCCGTCAAAGCACTTCGTAACCTCTGTTTTTTTTAAAGGGGCTAGAAATAACCTTCATGTTTTTTTTCCAAATAACATCACTCGATAGTAACTACCACAACTTGAACTGACATCTTTTTTTTTGTATCAGTTTTGGCTCTTTTCTTGCACTCTGGATTTTTTTAAATAAATAATTCAGCTTAACGTGCGTTTTACAAATCCAATTTAAAAACCACGAGCAAAGCTGTAAAAATTCTGTATATATTCCATGTATGCTATATTCTAAGCATGTAATGTCCTGGCATAGTACAGCTGTCATACTAGCTGAACATGCACTACCCCTACCACTATAACACTGTTTATCCCCAGGAACGATTATAGTAAATTCCCCCATATTGATTACAGTGGTTTAGTAAAGCCCTCTGAATTCTGCGAGAAGCAGTGATTTTTTTTCACGAGTTTAAAGAGCGTCTCTCTGTATGATCTCTCACTTAATTGGCTCTTGACACTTGAATTCGAATGAGTCATTTTGTTTGAGGTTTGTGAGTGAGGCTATTGTGATGCAAATTAACATTGCAACCAGCCTTTAAGAGAAATCTGGAATACCTGACATCAGATTTTAAAGTCCCCATGATTTGTTTATCAAATAATCCCACATTTGCCCACTTCAGATGCCGTAATGCTGTCAAAACATGGGGAGCTTTGATGTACAAATGTTGAAGAGGGGATATAAAGCATTCTGTTTTCTTCTCGTTCACCACACCAGACTGTGACAAAGATGCTGCTTAGTCTGATTTCTAACACAAAATGCTCCATTAAGTTCGATTTAAAGATGGCTCTGGTGAACCCTTTTGACAGCACCTCCTACACTAGAACCCACAAAAGCTTTGAAGTATCATTCTGCATTGTGCCTTTTTTTTGTTTATATTCTTTTTCATGCGTCTTTATTTTGCCTCTTGTTCTGCAGCCAGTTGCACGCATCTCTTAGTCTGCACACCTAATCTTACAGATCCAACCCAACCCTTCTCATCCACAATCCCTTTAAAACAACAATTCTGATCTGATGCCCGAATCAGCAGAATAAAAAAAAACTGTTCCCAAAATTACATCTATGACAAGGAAAAAAATAAACATACAAACAAAAATATAAAAAAGCTATCTGACCACAGCAATGCAAGCAGCTCAGTGAGGCTGCTAAATGTGCTATTGTCAGCATGCAAATATGGTATAACAGTTGCATGTTAGCATGCTAACATTTGCTAATTATCACTTAACTAGAGTTGAGGCTTATGGGAATGTCAAGAGCTGTACAAGTATTGAGAATTAAAATGTTGAACTAATGATGGTGCCAGGGGAAAAGTCAAGGGACCACCAGTGATTCCAATTCATCCTCAGTCATCACCAAAGTCATTAGGATACATCATCTGGCAACCATGTACAAAACGTTTTGCCAAGTGGTCGATTACATGAATATTTCACACGATAACTGTAAACTTTGACCTGCTTCTTGTGCTAGATAGAAAGTTAAAAGGGTTAATATCTGGGAACCCTGAATGTCTGAACACAATTTAATGACAATCCATCGGATAATTGTTGAGATATTTCAGTCTCAACCAAAGTGGTGAACAAGCTGACTGACATACATCGACATAACTGGAGCTACGCTGAGATACAGATGACAGTTTGGGTGAAAAAAACAACAACAAACTTTTATAAACCATAGTCTGTTGGCTAGTCTACATTCGATGTTGGAACTCATTGGCTATCAGAATGACTGATAAGCCTGTGTTATATTTCTGGGGTTCCGCTGGTGAAACCGGATAGTCTTTTTTTCTATCTGCTGCTCATTGTTTACAGTCTGATTAGCAACCTGGAGTCGGCATCGAGAGACATGTCAGACAGATTGTTTCACAAAAGGCCAGTTTACAAACTCATTTTAAACTGCTAAATATCCAAATCATCATCAGATGACAGCCGGTGGGTTCCTAGATTGAATTTCCACCAATGCGTTCCACCAAATTCTGTCTAGTCTGGTTCAGTTTCACAGTGCACAAATTACCAGTAAAGCAGATCACATTTTCTTTTGAATGCCAGGGGGCATGTTCAAAGGAGTAAATACTTTCTTTTGCTGTCACTACTATGCAGGAAATCATGGACTTTGAAATATTGCTGACTCTGCGCTGATCTACTGTGTGCATGAATCAGTTTTCTTCCAATTTATCTTGAAAAACGTTAAAGATGTCACATCGATCTTTTCACTGTTATTTAACAATATGTTACGAGTAGTTACATTTACAACCGGCCCTTTGTGGGCGACCATGATGCTGATGTGGCCCGGAGTGAAAATGAGTTTGAGACCCCTGCCCTATGTGTACACAGCTTCATCTGATGCTTCCTGTCAACAACTGCGAGGGAGAACACGGCTTTCCACAAATGTCAGGGATTTAATATGAGCAAAAGGTAAGTATGACACAGATGCACCTGAACCCCTTAGTCTTGAGAACAAATGCTTGTAATCCCTGGTACACGGTTGATAAACAGCAGTGACGGGTCAATCGTACTTTTGACTCTAAATACCACCAGTGTCTTTTGAATTACGAACGACAGTCATCCCCGCTTTCGTTGCACATATTCATGGGGACCCAACAATGCTGTTAACGGCCCAATTGGCCAATATAGCATGTTTGAGGTTTTTTATGAGACATGGAGGAGGAAGGGTGATGAAGCTGTGGCCAGACGAATAAATGAAAAGCCAAGCGATCGGGATGGCAGTTTTCTAAAGAATGGTCGTCTGAGGGGGAAACTGGTTGAGCGGAGGGCAGACGTCAACACATGCCCCCCTCAACCGAGAGAGTGATAGCACAGCACGCCACTTCCTCCTTCGTAATCGCTGTCTCTTTCATTTCACTTTTATTTTTTCAAAAAGCACAGACGCTCTGAGCCCATGCGTCTTGAAAAGGGAAAGCAATTTTGGAGCACAAGAAATTAGTCTTGGGAGTAGTGTATGTGTGCGTGCACTCGAACACGGCATATGTAAGTAGGGTTTTTTTCTTTCTGTGAAGTTATATTTTGCATAATTTGTGCCAAGCTGTGTGTATGTGCAGTCATGTGCATCTGGAGGGTAAGCAGAGTAAATGACTTACTGGGCTTTGGTGGGACAGGGGCGTTCGGGGGTAAATGATGTTTGTGAAAGGAGTAATGTCGAGGTTCTGTGGAGGGTTTGAGCTGCAAAGTGCAGGCAGAGTACCACAACTGGCACAGCAAGAAACAGAGCCATTTCCCCCCAAAAGCTGTGAGATCCACACAGCTGGGAGGACTATTATCTGGCTGGAGATGTGACTTGTTTACTGCTGGCTAGCCCTCACACTGCTAGTGGGCGACATCTCAGAGTGGGGAGTCACAATGGAAGGAAAGCATGCTTATGGTTTAGCATATTACAAGCAAGGAAATATGTGTTAAAAGGAATAGCATATCCTTCAAACATCATACCCAAACGTTGTTGACAGCATTACATTTATCATTTCAACATCCATAAGCATCTACCACGTTGTTGCTTTTGGTGCATCTACCAAGAGCAGATGATGCCATGGGGTTTGGCATTGAACATTATATGTTGCCATGCAGAGTTTCACAGGAATGCTTTTAGGTTGATCTTGGCTTCTGTTTTTCAAATAAACACGGCAGCAACTTTCATCATTTATTGCTAAGGGGCAAATTAGGAAATGAGTGAAAAGCCTGCTCTAGAAAACCCGTTACATGTTCATCTTCTTTCGTAATACAATGTTTGCTTCCGCCTATTCAGCTGTGAGAGGGGAATGGTGTTTGAACTACAGCCAAGATCGTTTTTACAGTCATTTGAATTAGCCATAAAAAGACTTGAGAGATTCGGTAAGGCGTCCTGGTGGCCTAAGGGTTTGAGATACTGATTCGCAAGGTCCAGCTGCCAGCCCTCTTCTCCTTCTAACACGGTGTTCTGGCAATTCATTTATGTATGTTAAATGTATTTTTCCCCAATTAACTTTTCCAGTGTAAACGCATTATATTTAAAGCTAGGCTGGGGGGGACTTTAGAAACCGTCATATATTTGTTGATAT